>NC_048587.1:1062500-1232500 GCF_013265735.2 Oncorhynchus mykiss | reverse complement strand
GTGAGTGTATTCAGTAGTAAAACGACAGAGAACGCCTCGCCTGCTTGCTACGACACGGTGACTGTTTCAACTAACGGCCAGACATTAAGGGACAGGGAAGTCAACACAGGACAGATTTGGCTGCTTCACAAAATGGCACCATATTCCCCATTTGGTGCACAACTCTCAACAAGAGCCCTGGTCAGTAGTGAACGATTTAGGGAATATTCTCTTAAATGATTCCTACCTGAGAATACTAAGACAACAGTCCAATATGAAGGGCCGGTCCAACACACTAGAGGAGGAATCAACAGTCCAAGAAAATAATATTTCTCACTGTAAACCTAAACAGCAGAGGAGAC
Source organism: Oncorhynchus mykiss (assembly GCF_013265735.2). Classification (NCBI taxonomy): domain Eukaryota; kingdom Metazoa; phylum Chordata; class Actinopteri; order Salmoniformes; family Salmonidae; genus Oncorhynchus; species Oncorhynchus mykiss. The sequence continues at coordinate 1,232,159 of NC_048587.1, read as the reverse complement.
TGGAGAGAGAGAGAACAGGATGGTTGTAGATAGTGGAGAGAGAGAGAACAGGATGGTTGTAGATGGTGGAGAGAGAGAGAACAGGATGGTTGTAGATGGTGGAGAGAGAGAACAGGATGGTTGTAGATGGTGGAGAGAGAGAACAGGATGGTTGTAGATGGTGGAGAGAGAGAGAACAGGATGGTTGTAGATGGTGGAGAGAGAGAGAACAGGATGGTTGTAGATGGTGGAGAGAGAGAGAACAGGATGGTTGTAGATGGTGGAGAGAGAGAGAACAGGATGGTTGTAGATGGTGGAGAGAGAGAGAACAGGATGGTTGTAGATGGTGGAGAGAGAAAGAACAGGATGGTTGTAGATGGTGGAGAGAGAGAGAACAGGATGGTTGTAGATGGTGGAGAGAGAACAGGATGGTTGTAGATGGTGGAGAGAGAACAGGATGGTTGTAGATGGTGGAGAGAGAGAGAACAGGATGGTTGTAGATGGTGGAGAGAGAGAACAGGATGGTTGTAGATGGTGGAGAGAGAGAACAGGATGGTTGTAGATGGTGGAGAGAGAGAACAGGATGGTTGTAGATGGTAGAGAGAGAGAACAGGATGGTTGTAGATGGTAGAGAGAGAGAACAGGATGGTTGTAGATGGTGGAGAGAGAGAACAGGATGGTTGTAGATGGTGGAGAGAGAGAGAACAGGATGGTTGTAGATGGTTGTAGATGGTAGATCATTTTTTAAATGAGTCAGAAATCCTTTAAAAATTCTGTACATGACTTAGACTCAAACTAGGGGTGGAGAAGAGGGGGATGGAGTCGAGGAGGACGGGGGGGTGGAGACGGACGGGGTGGAGAGGAGGAGCGGTGGAGTCGAGGACGACGGGGGGTGGAGACGGACGGGGGTGGAGAGGAGGTGTGGAGTTGAGGACGGGGGGGGGAGGAGGAGGGGTGGAGAGGAGGGGTGGAGAGACGGACGGGGGTGGAGAGGAGGAGGGGTGGAGAGACGGACGGGGGTGGAGAGGAGGATGGAGTTGAGGACAGGGGGGGCGGAGACGGACGGGGGTGGAGACGGACGGACGGGGGGGGGTGGAGAGGAGGAGGGGTGGAGAGGAGCATGGAGGGGAAATTCCTGTTTATTTAGGTCTGCTTAATAATCAGGGCTTATTGGGAGGAATGTTGCTGTATATTTCATGCTGCTGCCAAAATAATTTGTTGCACATTTCAATCTAATCAATGTGTTTATACATTCTGTAAGTCTCAGACACACTGAGTTCCTGGAGATGAGGCTCAGGCAGAGGGATTGCTCTGATTAGGCTTCCTTTCTAAATAAAACGTTCAATAAATAAATTTCAATTCCTTTCAAACCTGACAGCCTGTTGGCCGGTCATCTCTCCGTTCGTTTTGGTACGGTGCTGAAGACTAGATTATAATAGGACAGCCTGTTGGCCGGTCATCTCTCCGTTCGTTTTGGTACGGTGCTGAAGACACTAGATTATAATAGGACAGCCTGTTGGCCGGTCATCTCTCCGTTCGTTTTGGTACGGTGCTGAAGACTAGATTATAATAGGACAGCCTGTTGGCCGGTCATCTCTCCGTTCGTTTTGGTACGGTGCTGAAGACTAGACTATAATAGGACAGCCTGTTGGCCGGTCATCTCTCCGTTCGTTTTGGTACGGTGCTGAAGACACTAGATTATAATAGGACAGCCTGTTGGCCGGTCATCTCTCCGTTCGTTTTGGTACGGTGCTGAAGACACTAGATTATAATAGGACAGCCTGTTGGCCGGTCATCTGTCCGTTTGTTTTGGTACGGTGCTGAAGACACTAGATTATAATAGGACAGCCTGTTGGCCGGTCATCTCTCCGTTCGTTTTGGTACGGTGCTGAAGACACTAGATTATAATAGGACAGCCTGTTGGCCGGTCATCTCTCCGTTCGTTTTGGTACGGTGCTGAAGACACTAGATTATAATAGGACAGCCTGTTGGCCGGTCATCTCTCCGTTCGTTTTGGTACGGTGCTGAAGACACTAGATTATAATAGGACAGCCTGTTGGCCGGTCATCTCTCCGTTCGTTTTGGTACGGTGCTGAAGACACTAGATTATAATAGGACAGCCTGTTGGCCGGTCATCTCTCCGTTCGTTTTGGTACGGTGCTGAAGACACTAGATTATAATAGGACAGCCTGTTGGCCGGTCATCTCTCCGTTCGTTTTGGTACGGTGTTGAAGACTAGATTATACTAGGACAGCCTGTTGGCCGGTCATCTCTCCGTTGGTTTTGGTACGGTGCTGAAGACTAGATTATAATAGGACAGCCTGTTGGCCGGTCATCTCTCCGTTGGTTTTGGTACGGTGCTGAAGACACTAGATTATAATAGAACAGCCTGTTGGCCGGTCACCTCTCCGTTCGTTTTGGTACGGTGCTGAAGACTAGATTATAATAGGACAGCCTGTTGGCCGTTCATCTGTCTGTTCGTTTTGGTACGGTGTTGAAGACTAGATTATAATAGGACAGCCTGTTGGCCGGTCATCTCTCCGTTCGTTTTGGTACGGTGCTGAAGACACTAGATTATAATAGGACAGCCTGTTGGCCGGTCATCTGTCCGTTCGTTTTGGTACGGTGCTGAAGACACTAGATTATAATAGGACAGCCTGTTGGCCGGTCATCTCTCCGTTCGTTTTGGTACGGTGCTGAAGACTAGATTATAATAGGACAGCCTGTTGGCCGGTCATCTCTCCGTTCGTTTTGGTACGGTGCTGAAGACACTAGATTATAATAGGACAGCCTGTTGGCCGGTCATCTCTCCGTTCGTTTTGGTACGGTGCTGAAGACACTAGATTATAATAGGACAGCCTGTTGGCCGGTCATCTCTCCGTTCGTTTTGGTACGGTGCTGAAGACACTAGATTATAATAGGACAGCCTGTTGGCCGGTCATGTCTCCGTTCGTTTTGGTACGGTGCTGAAGACACTAGATTATAATAGGACAGCCTGTTGGCCGGTCATCTCTCCGTTCGTTTTGGTACGGTGCTGAAGACACTAGATTATAATAGGACAGCCTGTTGGCCGGTCATCTCTCCGTTCGTTTTGGTACGGTGCTGAAGACTAGATTATAATAGGACAGCCTGTTGGCCGGTCATCTCTCCGTTCGTTTTGGTACGGTGTTGAAGACTAGATTATAATAGGACAGCCTGTTGGCCGGTCATCTCTCCGTTCGTTTTGGTACGGTGCTGAAAACACTAGATTATAATAGGACAGCCTGTTGGCCGGTCATCTCTCCGTTCGTTTTGGTACGGTGCTGAAGACACTAGATTATAATAGGACAGCCTGTTGGCCGGTCACCTGTCCGTTCGTTTTGGTACGGTGCTGAAGACACTAGATTATAATAGGACAGCCTGTTGGCCGGTCATCTCTCCGTTCGTTTTGGTACGGTGCTGAAGACACTAGATTATAATAGGACAGCCTGTTGGCCGGTCATCTGTCCGTTCGTTTTGGTACGGTGCTGAAGACACTAGATTATAATAGGACAGCCTGTTGGCCGGTCATCTCTCCGTTCGTTTTGGTACGGTGCTGAAGACTAGATTATAATAGGACAGCCTGTTGGCCGGTCATCTCTCCGTTCGTTTTGGTACGGTGTTGAAGACTAGATTATAATAGGACAGCCTGTTGGCCGGTCATCTCTCCGTTCGTTTTGGTACGGTGCTGAAAACACTAGATAATAGGACAGCCTGTTGGCCGGTCATCTCTCCGTTCGTTTTGGTACGGTGCTGAAGACACTAGATTATAATAGGACAGCCTGTTGGCCGGTCATCTCTCCGTTCGTTTTGGTACGGTGCTGAAGACACTAGATTATAATAGGACAGCCTGTTGGCCGGTCATCTCTCCGTTCGTTTTGGTACGGTGCTGAAGACACTAGATTATAATAGGACAGCCTGTTGGCCGGTCATCTGTCCGTTCGTTTTGGTACGGTGCTGAAGACTCTAGATTATAATATTCCAAATAAAACTAACTAAATTAGTCAGTAAAGTGAATAGTAGAGGCCGATGTTTGAAAGCAGCTTGGCGTCAAAGAAAGAACCGGCACCACAGAGAAATCATTAAGATCATTACACGACTGTCTGGAAAACCACATCAGAAACAAAGGACGTCATTGATCACGTGATTATGTTAATTTGAAACTATCCGGCTATAATTTCAAACAAACAACCTGGAATTGTTTATCAAAAAAACATGTACAAATGGGAGGCAGGTAGCCTAGTGGTTAGAGTGTAGGGGCGGCAGGTAGCCTAGTGGTTAGAGTGGAGGGGCGGCAGGTAGCCTAGTGGTTAGAGTGGAGGGACGGCAGGTAACCTAGTGGTTAGAGTGTAGGGACGGCAGGTAGCCTAGTGGTTAGTGGGGGGGAGGCAGGTAGCCTATTGGTAAGAGTGGAGAGGCGGCAGGTAGCCTAGTGGTTAGAGGGGAAGGCAGGTATCCTAGTGGTTAGAGTGGAGGGGCGGCAGGTAGCCTAGTGGTTAGAGTGGAGGGACGGCAGGTAGCCTAGTGGTTAGAGTGTAGGGACGGCAGGTAGCCTAGTGGTTAGAGTGTAGGGACGGCAGGTAGCCTAGTGGTTAGAGTGGAGGGGCGGCAGGTAGCCTAGTGGTTAGAGTGTAGGGGTGGCAGGTAGCCTAGTGGTTAGAGTGGAGGGGTGGCAGGGTAGTCTAGTGGTTAGAGTGGAGGGGGGGCAGGTAGCCTAGGAGTTAGAGTGGAGGGGTGGCAGGTAGCCTAGTGGTTAGAGTGGAGGCAGGTAGCCCAGTGGTTAGAGTGTAGGGGAGACAGGTAGCCTAGTGGTTAGAGTGTAGGGGAGACAGGTAGCCTAGTGGTTAGAGTGTAGGGGAGGCAGGTAGCCTAGTGGTTAGAGTGGAGGGGCGGCAGGTAGCCTAGTGGTTAGTGTGGAGGGGCGGCAGGTAGCCTAGTGGTTAGAGTGGAGGGGCGGCAGGGTAGCCTAGTGGTTAGAGTGGAGGGGCGGCAGGTAGCCTAGTGGTTGGAGTGGAGGGGGGTTAGGGTGGCCTAGTGGTTAGAGTGGAGGGGGGGAGCAGGGTAGCCTAGTGGTTAGAGTGGAGGGGGGGCAAGGTAGCCTAGTGGTTAGAGTGGAGGGGGGGCAAGGTAGCCTAGTGGTTAGTTAGCATGCTCTGCGCCCTCAGAGCATGCGCAGACCAGCTGGCCGGTGTGTTTACGGACATATTCAATCAATCCCTATACCAGTCTGCTGTTCCCACATGCTTCAAGAGGGCCACCATTGTTCCTGTTCCCAAGAAAGCTAAGGTAACTGAGCTAAACGACTACCGCCCCGTAGCACTCACTTCCGTCATCATGAAGTGCTTTGAGAGACTAGTCAAGGACCATATCACCTCCACCCTACCCGACACCCTAGACCCACTCCAATTTGCTTACCGCCCAAATAGGTCCACAGACGATGCAATCTCAACCACACTGCCCTAACCCATCTGGACAAGAGGAATACCTATGTGAGAATGCTGTTCATCGACTACAGCACGGCATTCAACACCATAGTACCCTCCAAGCTCGTCATCAAGCTCGAGACCCTGGGTCTCGACCCCGCCCTGTGCAACTGGGTACTGGACTTCCTGACGGGCCGCCCCCAGGTGGTGAGGGTAGGCAACAACATCTCCACCCCGCTGATCCTCAATACTGGGGCCCCACAAGGGTGCGTTCTGAGCCCTCTCCTGTACTCCCTGTTCCCCCACGACTGCGTGGCCACGCACGCCTCCAACTCAATCATCAAGTTTGCGGACGACACAACAGTGGTAGGCATGATTACCAACAACGACGAGACGGCCTACAGGGAGGAGGTGAGGGCCCTCGGAGTGTGGTGTCAGGAAAATAACCTCACACTCAACGTCAACAAAACTAAGGAGATGATTGTGGACTTCAGGAAACAGCAGAGGGAACACCCCCCTATCCACATCGATGGAACAGTAGTGGAGAGGGTAGCAAGTTTTAAGTTCCTCGGCATACACAGACAAACTGAATTGGTCCACTCACACAGACAGCATCGTGAAGAAGGCGCAGCAGCGCCTCTTCAACCTCAGGAGGCTGAAGAAATTCGGTTTGTCACCAAAAGCACTCACAAACTTCTACGATGCACAATCGAGAGCATCCTGGCGGTCTATATCACCGCCTGGTACGGCAACTGCTCCGCCCACAACCGTAAGGCTCTCCAGAGGGTAGTGAGGTCTGCACAACGCATCACCGGGGGCAAACTACCTGCCCTCCAGGACACCTACACCACCCGATGTTACAGAAAGGCCATAAAGATCATCAAGGACATCAACCACCCGAGCCACTGCCTGTTCACCCCGCTATCATCCAGAAGGCGAGGTCAGTACAGGTGCATCAAAGCTGGGACCGAGAGACTAAAAAACAGCTTCTATCTCAAGGCCATCAGACTGTTAAACAGCCACCACCAACATTGAGTGGCTGCTGCCAACACACTGACACTGACTCAACTCCAGCCACTTTAATAATGGGAATTGATGGGAAATGTAAATATAATCACTAGCCACTTTAAACAATGCTACCTTATATAATGTTACTTACCCTACATTATTCATCTCATATGCATACGTGTATACTGTACTCTATATCATCGACTGCATCCTTATGTAATACATGTATCACTAGCCACTTTAACTATGCCACTTTGTTTACATACTCACCTCATGTATATACTGTACTCGATACCATCTACTGTATCCTGCCTATGCTGCTCTGTACCATCACTCATTCATATAGCCTTATGTACATATTCTTTATCCCCTTACACTGTGTATAAGACAGTAGTTTTGGAATTGTTAGTTAGATTACTTGTTGGTTATTACTGCACTGTCGGAACTAGAAGCACAAGCATTTCGCTACACTCGCATTAACATCTGCTAACCATGTGTAAGTGACAAATAAAATTTGATTTGATTTGGTTAGAGTGGAGGGGCGACAGGTAGCCTAGTGGTTAGAGTGGAGGGGCAGTAGGTAGCCTAGTGGTTAAAGAGTTGGACCAGTAACCGAAAGGTTGCAAGTTCAAATCCCCGAGCTGACAAGGTACAAACCTGTCGTTCTGCCCCTGAACAGGTAGTTCCCCGGTAGGCCGTCATAGTAAATAAGAATTTGTTTTTAACTGACTTGTTAAATTAAAGGTCAAATAAAAATGCAAAAAGACAGTGGCTCCATTGAATGATTTAAGACGTTAAACTGAACAGCCGATGCTCAACGAAACTCCTTATTCAAAAGTTAGAAATACAATGTAGCCAGTGTTTCAAAGAAAATACAGAGCCATCTTCCCAACTGCTCTGTTATAAACTCGGCCTATTTCTAAAATGTTTCTTAAAGTCTCATTTCAAACCTTAACCCAATCCTAAATCACACTTCTAACCTTAACCTTAAATTAAGACAAAAAAGCACTTTCATAGATTGTTTTGATATAGCCAGTTGACTCGCTCTCAGTTCTGAGTTCAGACACCTGTGAGAGCAGGATCTTCTATGCCAGACTGAGCCCCGTTTTAAATGGGTTCTCATTATTAACCCCTGGTAGGGGGTTAGAGGGAAAGGAACCATATCATTGTTTTCAGAGTGACTTCACAGAGCTCCATCTATAGTGCCAGACCTGGTTCCTCGCTGTTCTGAAACTGACTCAATGTGCAGTAAGATGTCTAACCACCACTAGAATATCTCTGTTCTGAGAATGACTCAATGTGCAGTAAGATGTCTAACCACCACTAGAATATCTCTGTTCTGAAACTGACTCAATGTGCAGTAAGATGTCTAACCACCACTAGAATATCTCTGTTTTTAAAATGCTGTATTTCACGTCGCATCGACTCAGAGAAAATTGAATGTTGAAGTAAACAAGTCTTTAAAGTAAAAAACCCTTGTGTTTTCTGAGACACGGTTGGGTAGGGAGGGTATTGTTTCCTTTCTTACTGGTTTAATTTCATCAAAACATTGAAATATTGGACTCATTAGGGACTTCTGTTGATTTGACGTGTACATTCCACCTCAAAACACACAGAAGAAAAGAGACATTCATATTTCCATCTCTACAGAGTACAGAGACATTCAGACGCAGGCAGGACTCTCATTTTCATTGGTCAGTATTCCTGAGAAAAGTACCCTTCTCAAAGGGAAAACAAAGATAATTCATGTAAATGACAGATCTTGTGTCTGGTTTCTTCTTTCGCTATATATAATTCATAATGTGGGAAGAGAGGCATTGATCAGCAGTTGTTGCTGTTCATGGCAGACGAGAGAAGTTGGAAAAACTTTGTAGACGTTGTTCTTTTTAGGAATGTGGTGGTAACCAACATCAACACTGTTCTGGAATCAGATAATGGACAGAGAATAGAAAGGGTCTCATTGATCTCACTTCCTGGCGGCTAACGTGATCACAGGAAGTGTTTGTGACAAGACACCATCAGACAGTTCGCCCTGGACAAAGTAGCAGTATTTTTGTTGGGGGGGGGGGGGGCAAGGGGGGTTATTTCTTGCATTATTCGCTCAGAGCATTTCTAGTATTGCTACCAACATTAAGGGGGAAAATAAAACTTTAAAAAAATAAAAAAACTCTGTCCATCCAGGGAGACGGCTCTGTCCATCCAGGGAGACGGCTCTGTCCAGCCAGGGAGACGGCTCTGTCCATCCAGGGAGACGGCTCTGTCCATCCAGGGAGACGGCTCTGTCCATCCAGGGAGACGGCTCTGTCCATCCAGGGAGACGGCTCTGTCCATCCAGGGAGACGGCTCTCACCACATCAGTTTATAACGCTGTAGCATGTAGGAGCCATCACCACATCAGTTTATAATGATGTAGGAGCCATCACCACATCAGTTTATAACGCTGTAGCAGCCATCACCACATCAGTTTATAACGCTGTAGGAGCCATCACCACATCAGTTTATAATGCTGTAGGAGCCATCACCACATCAGTTTATAACGCTGTAGGAGCCATCACCACATCAGCTTATAACGCTGTAGCATGTAGGAGCCATCACCACATCAGTTTATAACGCTGTAGGAGCCATCACCACATCACTTTATAATGCTGTAGCATGTAGGAGCCATCACCACATCAGTTTATAATGCTGTAGCATGTAGGAGCCATCACCACATCAGTTTATAATGCTGTAGCATGTAGGAGCCATCACCACCTCAGTATAAAATGCTGTAGGAGCCATCACCACATCAGTATATAATGCTGTAGGAGCCATCACCACATCAGTTTATAATGCTGTAGCATGTAGGAGCTATCACCACATCAGTTTATAACGCTGTAGCATGTAGGAGCCATCACCACATCAGTTTATAATGCTGTAGGAGCCATCACCACATCACTTTATAATGCTGTAGCATGTAGGAGCCATCACCACATCAGTTTATAATGCTGTAGCATGTAGGAGCCATCACCACATCAGTATATAACGCTGTAGCATGTAGGAGCCATCACTACATCAGTTTATAATGCTGTAGCATGTAGGAGCCATCACCACCTCAGTATATAATGCTGTAGGAGCCATCACCACATCAGTTTATAATGCTGTAGCATGTAGGAGCCATCACCACATCAGTTTATAATGCTGTAGCATGTAGGAGCCATCACCACCTCAGTATATAATGCTGTAGGAGCCATCACCACATCAGTTTATAATGCTGTAGGATGTAGGAGCCATCACCACCTCAGATTATGTTGTAGGAGCCATCACCACATTAGTATATAATGCTGTAGGAGCCATCACCGCATCAGATTATAATGCTGTAGGAGCCATCACCACATCAGTTTATAACGCTGTTGGAGCCATCACCACATCAGTTTATAACGCTGTAGGAGCCATCACCACATCAGATTATAACGCTGTAGGAGCCATCACTACATCAGTTTATAATGCTGTAGGAGCCATCACTACATCAGTTTATAACGCTGTAGGAGCCATCACCACATCAGTTTATAACGCTGTAGGAGCCATCACCAGATCAGTTTATAACGCTGTAGGAGCCATCACCACATCAGTTTATAACGCTGTAGGAGCCATCACCACATCAGTTTATAACGCTGTAGGAGCCATCACCACATCAGTTTATAACGCTGTAGGAGCCATCACCACATCAGTTTATAACGCTGTAGGAGCCATCACCACATCAGTTTATAACGCTGTAGGAGCCATCACCACATCAGTTTATAACGCTGTAGGAGCCATCACCACATCAGTTTATAACGCTGTAGGAGCCATCACCACATCAGTTTATAACGCTGTAGGAGCCATCACCACATCAGTTTATAACGCTGTAGGAGCCATCACCACATCAGTTTATAACGCTGTAGGAGCCATCACCACATCAGTTTATAACGCTGTAGGAGCCATCACCAAATCAGTTTATAATGCTGTAGGAGCCATCACCACATCAGTTCATAACGCTGTAGCATGTAGGAGCCATCACTACATCAGTTTATAATGCTGTAGCATGTAGGAGCCATCACCACCTCAGTATATAATGCTGTAGGAGCCATCACCACATCAGTTTATAATGCTGTAGCATGTAGGAGCCATCACCACATCAGTTTACAATGCTGTAGCATGTAGGAGCCATCACCACCTCAGTATATAATGCTGTAGGAGCCATCACTACATCAGTTTATAATGCTGTAGGATGTAGGAGCCATCACCACCTCAGATTATAATGTTGTAGGAGCCATCACCACATTAGTATATAATGCTGTAGGAGCCATCACCACATCAGATTATAATGCTGTAGGAGCCATCACCACATCAGTTTATAACGCTGTAGGAGCCATCACCACATCAGTTTATAACGCTGTAGGAGCCATCACCACATCAGATTATAATGCTGTAGGAGCCATCACTACATCAGTTTATAATGCTGTAGGAGCCATCACTACATCAGTTTATAACGCTGTAGGAGCCATCACCACATCAGTTTATAACGCTGTAGGAGCCATCACCACATCAGTTTATAACGCTGTAGGAGCCATCACCACATCAGTTTATAACGCTGTAGGAGCCATCACCACATCAGTTTATAACGCTGTAGGAGCCATCACCACATCAGTTTATAACGCTGTAGGAGCCATCACCACATCAGTTTATAATGCTGTAGGAGCCATCACCACATCAGTTTATAACGCTGTAGGAGCCATCACCACATCACTTTATAATGCTGTAGCATGTAGGAGCCATCACCACATCAGTTTATAATGCTGTAGCATGTAGGAGCCATCACCACATCAGTTTATAATGCTGTAGCATGTAGGAGCCATCACCACCTCAGTATAAAATGCTGTAGGAGCCATCACCACATCAGTATATAATGCTGTAGGAGCCATCACCACATCAGTTTATAATGCTGTAGCATGTAGGAGCTATCACCACATCAGTTTATAACGCTGTAGCATGTAGGAGCCATCACCACATCAGTATATAACGCTGTAGCATGTAGGAGCCATCACTACATCAGTTTATAATGCTGTAGCATGTAGGAGCCATCACCACCTCAGTATATAATGCTGTAGGAGCCATCACCACATCAGTTTATAATGCTGTAGCATGTAGGAGCCATCACCACATTAGTTTATAATGCTGTAGCATGTAGGAGCCATCACCACCTCAGTATATAATGCTGTAGGAGCCATCACCACATCAGTTTATAATGCTGTAGGATGTAGGAGCCATCACCACCTCAGATTATGTTGTAGGAGCCATCACCACATTAGTATATAATGCTGTAGGAGCCATCACCGCATCAGATTATAATGCTGTAGGAGCCATCACCAATTCAGTTTATAACGCTGTTGGAGCCATCACCACATCAGTTTATAACGCTGTAGGAGCCATCACCACATCAGATTATAACGCTGTAGGAGCCATCACTACATCAGTTTATAATGCTGTAGGAGCCATCACTACATCAGTTTATAACGCTGTAGGAGCCATCACCACATCAGTTTATAACGCTGTAGGAGCCATCACCAGATCAGTTTATAACGCTGTAGGAGCCATCACCACATCAGTTTATAACGCTGTAGGAGCCATCACCACATCAGTTTATAACGCTGTAGGAGCCATCACCACATCAGTTTATAACGCTGTAGGAGCCATCACCACATCAGTTTATAACGCTGTAGGAGCCATCACCACATCAGTTTATAACGCTGTAGGAGCCATCACCACATCAGTTTATAACGCTGTAGGAGCCATCACCACATCAGTTTATAACGCTGTAGGAGCCATCACCACATCAGTTTATAACGCTGTAGGAGCCATCACCACATCAGTTTATAACGCTGTAGGAGCCATCACCACATCAGTTTATAACGCTGTAGGAGCCATCACCACATCAGTTTATAACGCTGTAGGAGCCATCACCAAATCAGTTTATAACGCTGTAGGAGCCATCACCACATCAGTTCATAACGCTGTAGCATGTAGGAGCCATCACTACATCAGTTTATAATGCTGTAGCATGTAGGAGCCATCACCACCTCAGTATATAATGCTGTAGGAGCCATCACCACATCAGTTTATAATGCTGTAGCATGTAGGAGCCATCACCACATCAGTTTACAATGCTGTAGCATGTAGGAGCCATCACCACCTCAGTATATAATGCTGTAGGAGCCATCACCACATCAGTTTATAATGCTGTAGGATGTAGGAGCCATCACCACCTCAGATTATAATGTTGTAGGAGCCATCACCACATTAGTATATAATGCTGTAGGAGCCATCACCACATCAGATTATAATGCTGTAGGAGCCATCACCACATCAGTTTATAACGCTGTAGGAGCCATCACCACATCAGTTTATAACGCTGTAGGAGCCATCACCACATCAGTTTATAACGCTGTAGGAGCCATCACCACATCAGTTTATAACGCTGTAGGAGCCATCACCACATCAGTTTATAACGCTGTAGGAGCCATCACCACATCAGTTTATAACGCTGTAGGAGCCATCACCACATCAGTTTATAACGCTGTAGGAGCCATCACCACATCAGTTTATAACGCTGTAGGAGCCATCACCACATCAGTTTATAACGCTGTAGGAGCCATCACCACATCAGTTTATAACGCTGTAGGAGCCATCACCAAATCAGTTTATAACGCTGTAGGAGCCATCACCACATCAGTTCATAACGCTGTAGCATGTAGGAGCCATCACTACATCAGTTTATAATGCTGTAGCATGTAGGAGCCATCACCACCTCAGTATATAATGCTGTAGGAGCCATCACCACATCAGTTTATAATGCTGTAGCATGTAGGAGCCATCACCACATCAGTTTACAATGCTGTAGCATGTAGGAGCCATCACCACCTCAGTATATAATGCTGTAGGAGCCATCACCACATCAGTTTATAATGCTGTAGGATGTAGGAGCCATCACCACCTCAGATTATAATGTTGTAGGAGCCATCACCACATTAGTATATAATGCTGTAGGAGCCATCACCACATCAGATTATAATGCTGTAGGAGCCATCACCACATCAGTTTATAACGCTGTAGGAGCCATCACCACATCAGTTTATAACGCTGTAGGAGCCATCACCACATCAGTTTATAACGCTGTAGGAGCCATCACCACATCAGTTTATAACGCTGTAGGAGCCATCACCACATCAGTTTATAACGCTGTAGGAGCCATCACCACATCAGTTTATAACGCTGTAGGAGCCATCACCACATCAGTTTATAACGCTGTAGGAGCCATCACCACATCAGTTTATAACGCTGTAGGAGCCATCACCACATCAGTTTATAACGCTGTAGGAGCCATCACCACATCAGTTTATAACGCTGTAGGAGCCATCACCACATCAGTTTATAACGCTGTAGGAGCCATCACCACATCAGTTTATAACGCTGTAGGAGCCATCACCACATCAGTTTATAACGCTGTAGGAGCCATCACCACATCAGTTTATAACGCTGTAGGAGCCATCACCACATCAGTTTATAACGCTGTAGGAGCCATCCCCACATCAGTTTATAACGCTGTAGGAGCCATCACCACATCAGTTTATAACGCTGTAGGAGCCATCACCACATCAGTTTATAACGCTGTAGGAGCCATCACCACATCAGTTTATAATGCTGTAGGAGCCATCACCACATCAGTTTATAACGCTGTAGGAGCCATCACCACATCAGTTCATAATGCTGTAGCATGTAGGAGCCATCAGCACATCAGTTTATAACGCTGTAGCATGTAGGAGCCATCACCACATCAGTTTATAACGCTGTAGCATGTAAGAGCCATCACCACATCAGTTTATAATGCTGTAGGATGTAGGAAACATCACCACATCAGTTTATAACGCTGTAGGAGCCATCACCACATCAGTTTATAACGCTGTAGCATGTAGGAGCCATCACCACATCACGAGACAACAGAGCACGAGGACAGAAAGGAAATGAGGTCACTGCTTCCAGAAAGCCAGGGGAACTTTTCCTTCAAAACACGTCCTCTTCTAAACAATGACAGCAAAACAAACAACCAACAACTCAAAAGTCAGTGAACAACAAAGAAACAAGACAACTCTCTCGTTGACGCAAGAAAACAGCATTATGAAAACTGAAGGAAATGCCTTTTTATTGTACAAAAATATCAGTCGATCGATTCACTCACTGTCCTCTCCCTCTAAATATTAGTGTTCCTAGTGGGTCGTATTCCACCCAAGGTCAGTGTGTAGAACAAGGCGACAGTACATGGCCCAAACTGCTACTGGTCAGTAGAGGGTCTGACAGTCAGGTCTACAGACTGCTACTGGTCAGCAGGGGGTCTGACAGTCAGGTCTACAGTACAGACTGCTACTGGTCAGTATGGGGTCTGACAGTCAGGTATACAGACTGCTACTGGTCAGTATGGGGTCTGACAGCCAGGTCTACAGACTGCTACTGGTCAGCAGGGGGTCTGACAGTCAGGTCTACAGACTGCTAGTGGTCAGTAGGGGGTCTGACAGCCAGGTCTACAGACTGCTACTGGTCAGCAGGGGGTCTGACAGTCAGGTCTACAGACTGCTAGTGGTCAGCAGGGGGTCTGACAGTCAGGTCACAGACTGCTAGTGGTCAGCAGGGGGTCTGACAGTCAGGTCACAGACTGCTAGTGGTCAGCAGGGGGTCTGACAGTCAGGTCTACAGTACAGACTGCTACTGGTCAGCAGGGGGTCTGACAGTCAGGTCTACAGTACAGACTGCTACTGGTCAGTAAGAGGTCTGACAGTCAGGTCTACAGACTGCTACTGGTCAGCAGGGGGTGTGACAGTCAGGTCTACAGTACAGACTGCTACTGGTCAGTATGGGGTCTGACAGTCAGGTCTACAGTACAGACTGCTAATGGTCAGTATGGGGTCTGACAGTCAGGTCTACAGTACAGACTGCTACTGGTCAGTATGGGGTCTGACAGTCAGGTCTACAGACTGCTACTGGTCAGCAGGGGGTCTGAGAGTCAGGTCTACAGTACAGACTGCTACTGGTCAGTAAGGGGTCTGACAGTCAGGTCTACAGACTGCTACTGGTCAGTAGGGGGTCTGACAGTCAGGTCTGAAGACTGCTACTGGTCAGCAGGGGGTCTGACAGTTAGGTCTACAGACTGCTACTGGTCAGCAGGGGGTCTGACAGTCAGGTCTACAGACTGCTACTGGTCAGTAGGGGGTCTGACAGTCAGGTCTACAGACTGCTACTGGTCAGCAGGGGGTCTGACAGTCAGGCCTACAGACTGCTACTGGTCAGCAGGGGGTCTGACAGTCAGGTCTACAGTACAGACTGCTACTGGTCAGTATGGGGTCTGACAGTCAGGTATACAGACTGCTACTGGTCAGTAGGGGGTCTGACAGCCAGGTCTACAGACTGCTACTGGTCAGCAGGGGGTCTGACAGTCAGGTCTACAGACTGCTAGTGGTCAGCAGGGGGTCTGACAGTCAGGTCTACAGACTGCTAGTGGTCAGCAGGGGGTCTGACAGTCAGGTCACAGACTGCTACTGGTCAGCAGGGGGTCTGACAGTCAGGTCTACAGTACAGACTGCTACTGGTCAGCAGGGGGTCTGACAGTCAGGTCTACAGTACAGACTGCTACTGGTCAGTAAGAGGTCTGACACTCAGGTCTACAGACTGCTACTGGTCAGCAGGGGGTGTGACAGTCAGGTCTACAGTACAGACTGCTACTGGTCAGTATGGGGTCTGACAGTCAGGTCTACAGTACAGACTGCTAATGGTCAGTATGGGGTCTGACAGTCAGGTCTACAGTACAGACTGCTACTGGTCAGTATGGGGTCTGAGAGTCAGGTCTACAGTACAGACTGCTACTGGTCAGTAAGGGGTCTGACAGTCAGGTCTACAGACTGCTACTGGTCAGTAGGGGGTCTGACAGTCAGGTCTACAGACTGCTACTGGTCAGCAGGGGGTCTGACAGTTAGGTCTACAGACTGCTACTGGTCAGCAGGGGGTCTGACAGTCAGGTCTACAGACTGCTACTGGTCAGTAGGGGGTCTGACAGTCAGGTCTACAGACTGCTACTGGTCAGCAGGGGGTCTGACAATTAGGTCTACAGACTGCTACTGGTCAGTAGGGGGTCTGACAGTCAGGTCTACAGACTGCTACTGGTCAGCAGGGGGTCTGACAGTCAGGTCTACAGTACAGACTGCTACTGGTCAGTATGGGGTCTGACAGTCAGGTCTACAGTACAGACTGCTAATGGTCAGTATGGGGTCTGACAGTCAGGTCTACAGTACAGACTGCTACTGGTCAGTATGGGGTCTGAGAGTCAGGTCTACAGTACAGACTGCTACTGGTCAGTAAGGGGTCTGACAGTCAGGTCTACAGACTGCTACTGGTCAGTAGGGGGTCTGACAGTCAGGTCTACAGACTGCTACTGGTCAGTAGGGGGTCTGACAGTCAGGTCTACAGACTGCTACTGGTCAGCAGGGGGTCTGACAGTTAGGTCTACAGACTGCTACTGGTCAGCAGGGGGTCTGACAGTCAGGTCTACAGACTGCTACTGGTCAGTAGGGGGTCTGACAGTCAGGTCTACAGACTGCTACTGGTCAGCAGGGGGTCTGACAATTAGGTCTACAGACTGCTACTGGTCAGTAGGGGGTCTGACAGTCAGGTCTACAGTACAGACTGCTAGTGGTCAGCAGGGGGTCTGACAGTCAGGTCTACAGTACAGACTGCTACTGGTCAGTAAGAGGTCTGACAGTCAGGTCTACAGACTGCTACTGGTCAGCAGGGGGTCTGACAGTCAGGTCTACAGTACAGACTGCTACTGGTCAGTATGGGGTCTGACAGTCAGGTCTACAGTACAGACTGCTACTGGCCAGTATGGGGTCTGACAGTCAGGTCTACAGACTGCTACTAGTCAGCAGGGGGTCTGACAGTCAGGTCAACAGTACAGACTGCTACTGGTCAGTAGGGGGTCTGACAGTCAGGTCTACAGACTGCTACTGGTCAGCAGGGGGTCTGACAGTCAGGTCTACAGACTGCTAGTGGTCAGCAGGGGGTCTGACAGTCAGGTCACAGACTGCTAGTGGTCAGCAGGGGGTCTGACAGTCAGGTCTACAGTACAGACTGCTACTGGTCAGCAGGGGGACTGACAGTCAGGTCTACAGTACAGACTGCTACTGGTCAGCAGGGGGTCTGACAGTCAGGTCTACAGTACAGACTGCTACTGGTCAGTAAGAGGTCTGACAGTCAGGTCTACAGTACAGACTGCTACTGGTTAGTAGGAGGTCTGACAGTCAGGTCTACAGACTGCTACTGGTCAGCAGGGGGTCTGACAGTCAGGTCTACAGACTGCTACTGGTTAGTAGGAGGTCTGACAGTCAGGTCTACAGTACAGACTGCCACTGGTCAGTAATGGGTCTGACAGTCAGGTCTAAAGACTGCTACTGGTTAGTATGGGGTCTGACAGTCAGGTCTACAGACTGCTACTGGTCAGCAGGGGGTCTGACAGTCAGGTCTACAGACTGCTACTGGTTAGTAGGAGGTCTGACAGTCAGGTCTACAGTACAGACTGCCACTGGTCAGTAATGGGTCTGACAGTCAGGTCTAAAGACTGCTACTGGTTAGTATGGGGTCTGACAGTCAGGTCTACAGACTGCTACTGGTCAGCAGGGGGTCTGACAGTCAGGTCTACAGTACAGACTGCTACTGGTCAGTAATGGGTCTGACAGTCAGGTCTACAGACTGCTACTGGTCAGTAGGGGGTCTGACAGTCAGGTCTACAGACTGCTACTGGTCAGCAGGGGGTCTGACAATTAGGTCTACAGACTGCTACTGGTCAGTAGGGGGTCTGACAGTCAGGTCTACAGACTGCTACTGGTCAGCAGGGGGTCTGACAGTCAGGCCTACAGACTGCTACTGGTCAGCAGGGGGTCTGACAGTCAGGTCTACAGTACAGACTGCTACTGGTCAGTATGGGGTCTGACAGTCAGGTATACAGACTGCTACTGGTCAGTAGGGGGTCTGACAGCCAGGTCTACAGACTGCTACTGGTCAGCAGGGGGTCTGACAGTCAGGTCTACAGACTGCTAGTGGTCAGCAGGGGGTCTGACAGTCAGGTCTACAGACTGCTAGTGGTCAGCAGGGGGTCTGACAGTCAGGTCACAGACTGCTAGTGGTCAGCAGGGGGTCTGACAGTCAGGTCTACAGTACAGACTGCTACTGGTCAGCAGGGGGTCTGACAGTCAGGTCTACAGTACAGACTGCTACTGGTCAGCAGGGGGTCTGACAGTCAGGTCTACAGTACAGACTGCTACTGGTCAGTAAGAGGTCTGACACTCAGGTCTACAGACTGCTACTGGTCAGCAGGGGGTGTGACAGTCAGGTCTACAGTACAGACTGCTACTGGTCAGTATGGGGTCTGACAGTCAGGTCTACAGTACAGACTGCTACTGGTCAGTATGGGGTCTGACAGTCAGGTCTACAGTACAGACTGCTACTGGTCAGTATGGGGTCTGACAGTCAGGTCTACAGACTGCTACTGGTCAGCAGGGGGTCTGAGAGTCAGGTCTACAGTACAGACTGCTACTGGTCAGTAAGGGGTCTGACAGTCAGGTCTACAGACTGCTACTGGTCAGCAGGGGGTGTGACAGTCAGGTCTACAGTACAGACTGCTACTGGTCAGTATGGGGTCTGACAGTCAGGTCTACAGTACAGACTGCTACTGGTCAGTATGGGGTCTGACAGTCAGGTCTACAGTACAGACTGCTACTGGTCAGTAAGGGGTCTTACAGTCAGGTCTACAGACTGCTACTGGTCAGCAGGGGGTCTGACAGTCAGGTCTACAGACTGCTACTGGTCAGCAGGGGGTCTGACAGTCAGGTCACAGACTGCTAGTGGTCAGCAGGGGGTCTGACAGTCAGGTCTACAGTACAGACTGCTACTGGTCAGCAGGGGGTCTGACAGTCAGGTCTACAGTACAGACTGCTACTGGTCAGCAGGGGGTCTGACAGTCAGGTCTACAGTACAGACTGCTACTGGTTAGTAGGAGGTCTGACAGTCAGGTCTACAGACTGCTACTGGTCAGCAGGGGGTCTGACAGTCAGGTCTACAGACTGCTACTGGTTAGTAGGAGGTCTGACAGTCAGGTCTACAGTACAGACTGCTACTGGTCAGTAATGGGTCTGACAGTCAGGTCTAAAGACTGCTACTGGTTAGTATGGGGTCTGACAGTCAGGTCTACAGACTGCTACTGGTCAGCAGGGGGTCTGACAGTCAGGTCTACAGTACAGAATGCTACTGGTCAGTAATGGGTCTGACAGTCAGGTCTACAGACTGCTACTGGTTAGTAGTGGGTCTGACAGTCAGGTCTACAGTACAGACTGCTACTGGTCAGTATGGGGTCTGACAGTCAGGTCTACAGTACAGACTGCTACTGGTTAGTAGGAGGATAATGATATAGTTATGGTTATATACAGTATAGTGTTGTAATGATATAGTTATATACAGTATAGTGTTGTAATGATATAGTTATATACAGTATAGTGTTGTAATGATATAGTTATATACAGTATAGTGTTGTAATGATATAGTTATATACAGTATAGTGTTATAATGATATAGTTATGGTTATATACAGTATAGCGTTGTAATGATATAGTTATGGTTATATACAGTATAGTGTTGTAATGATATAGTTATGGGGGTCAGTATAGTGTTGTAATGATATAGTTATATACAGTATAGTGTTGTAATGATATAGTTATATACAGTATAGTGTTATAATGATAGTTATATACAGTATAGTGTTGTAATGATATAGTTATATACAGTATAGTGTTGTAATGATATAGTTATATACAGTATAGTGTTGTAATGATATAGCTATGGGGGTCAGTATAGTGTTGTAATGATATAGTTATATACAGTATAGTGTTGTAATGATATAGCTATGGGGGTCAGTATAGTGCTGTAATGATATAGTTATGGGGGTCAGTATAGTGTTGTAATGATATAGTTATATACAGTATAGTGTTGTAATGATATAGTTATTTACAGTATAGTGTTGTAATGATATAGTTATATACAGTATAGTGTTGTAATGATATAGTTATATACAGTATAGTGTTGTAATGATATAGTTATTTACAGTATAGTGTTGTAATGATATAGTTATTTACAGTATAGTGTTGTAATGATATAGTTATTTACAGTATAGTGTTGTAATGATATAGTTATGGGGGTCAGTATAGTGTTGTAATGATATAGTTATATACAGTATAGTGTTGTAATGATATAGTTATTTACAGTATAGTGTTGTAATGATATAGTTATATACAGTATAGTGTTGTAATGATATAGTTATATACAGTATAGTGTTGTAATGATATAGTTATATACAGTATAGTGTTGTAATGATATAGTTATTTACAGTATAGTGTTGTAATGATATAGTTATATACAGTATAGTGTTGTAATGATATAGTTATATACAGTATAGTGTTGTAATGATATAGTTATATACAGTATAGTGTTGTAATGATATAGTTATAGTTATATACAGTATAGTGTTGTAATGATATAGTTATATACAGTATAGTGTTGTAATGATATAGTTATTTACAGTATAGTGTTGTAATGATATAGTTATATACAGTATAGTGTTGTAATGATATAGTTATATACAGTATAGTGTTGTAATGATATAGTTATATACAGTATAGTGTTGTAATGATATAGTTATGGGGGTCAGTATAGTGTTGTAATGATATAGTTATATACAGTATAGTGTTGTAATGATATAGTTATATACAGTATAGTGTTGTAATGATATAGTTATATACAGTATAGTGTTGTAATGATATAGTTATATACAGTATAGTGTTGTAATGATATAGTTATATACAGTAAAGTGTTGTAATGATATAGTTATGGTTATATACAGTATAGTGTTGTAATGATATAGTTATGGGGGTCAGTATAGTGTTGTAATGATATAGTTATATACAGTATAGTGTTGTAATGATATAGTTATATACAGTATAGTGCTGTAATGATATAGTTATTTACAGTATAGTGTTGTAATGATATAGTTATATACAGTATAGTGTTGTAATGATATAGTTATATACAGTATAGTGTTGTAATGATATAGTTATATACAGTATAGTGTTGTAATGATATAGTTATATACAGTAAAGTGTTGTAATGATATAGTTATATATAGTAAAGTGTTGTAATGATATAGTTATATACAGTATAGTGCTGTAATGGTATAGTTATGGGGGTCAGTATAGTGTTGTAATGATAGTTATATACAGTATAGTGTTGTAATGATATAGTTATATACAGTATAGTGTTGTAATGATATAGTTATATACAGTATAGTGCTGTAATGATATAGTTATGGGGGTCAGTATAGTGTTGTAATGATATAGTTATATACAGTATAGTGTTGTAATGATAGTTATATACAGTATAGTGTTGTAATGATATAGTTATATACAGTATAGTGTTGTAATGATATAGTTATATACAGTATAGTGTTGTAATGATATAGTTATATACAGTATAGTGTTGTAATGATATAGTTATATACAGTATAGTGTTGTAATGATATAGTTATATACAGTATAGTGTTGTAATGATATAGTTATATACAGTATAGTGTTGTAATGATATAGTTATATACAGTATAGTGTTGTAATGATATAGTTATGGGGCTCAGTATAGTGTTGTAATGATATAGTTATATACAGTATAGTGTTGTAATGATATAGTTATATACAGTATAGTGTTGTAATGATATAGTTATGGGGGTCAGTATAGTGTTGTAATGATATAGTTATATACAGTATAGTGTTGTAATGATATAGTTATGGTTATATACAGTATAGTGTTGTAATGATATAGTTATATACAGTATAGTGTTGTAATGATATAGTTATGGGGGTCAGTATAGTGTTGTAATGATATAGTTATGGGGGTCAGTATAGTGTTGTAATGATATAGTTATGGGGGTCAGTATAGTGTTGTAATGATATAGTTATATACAGTATAGTGTTGTAATGATAGTTATATACAGTATAGTGTTGTAATGATATAGTTATATACAGTATAGTGTTGTAATGATATAGTTAGATACAGTATAGTGTTGTAATGATATAGTTATATACAGTATAGTGTTGTAATGATATAGTTATGGGGGTCAGTATAGTGTTGTAATGATATAGTTATATACAGTATAGTGTTGTAATGATATAGTTATGGGGGTCAGTATAGTGTTGTAATGATATAGTTATATACAGTATAGTGTTGTAATGATATAGTTATATACAGTATAGTGTTGTAATGATATAGTTATGGGGGTCAGTATAGTGTTGTAATGATATAGTTATATACAGTATAGTGTTGTAATGATATAGTTATATACAGTATAGTGTTGTAATGATATAGTTATATACAGTATAGTGTTGTAATGATATAGTTATGGGGGTCAGTATAGTGTTGTAATGATATAGTTATATACAGTATAGTGTTGTAATGATATAGTTATGGGGGTCAGTATAGTGTTGTAATGATATAGTTATATACAGTATAGTGTTGTAATGATATAGTTATATACAGTATAGTGTTGTAATGATATAGTTATGGGGGTCAGTATAGTGTTGTAATGATATAGTTATGGGGGTCAGTATAGTGTTGTAATGATATAGTTATGGGGGTCAGTATAGTGTTGTAATGATAGTTATATACAGTATAGTGTTGTAATGATATAGTTATATACAGTATAGTGTTATAATGATATAGTTATATACAGTATAGTGTTGTAATGATATAGTTATATACAGTATAGTGTTGTAATGATATAGTTATGGTTATATACAGTATAGTGTTGTAATGATATAGTTATATAGAGTATAGTGTTGTAATGATATAGTTATATACAGTATAGTGTTGTAATGATATAGTTATATACAGTATAGTGTTGTAATGATATAGTTATGGGGGTCAGTATAGTGTTGTAATGATATAGTTATATACAGTATAGTGTTGTAATGATATAGTTATATACAGTATAGTGTTGTAATGATATAGTTATATACAGTATAGTGTTGTAATGATATAGTTATGGGGGTCAGTATAGTGTTGTAATGATATAGTTATATACAGTATAGTGGTGTAATGATATAGTTATATACAGTATAGTGTTGTAATGATATAGTTATATACAGTATAGTGTTGTAATGATATAGTTATATACAGTATAGTGTTGTAATGATATAGTTATGGGGCTCAGTATAGTGTTGTAATGATATAGTTATATACAGTATAGTGTTGTAATGATATAGTTATATACAGTATAGTGCTGTAATGATATAGTTATATACAGTATAGTGTTGTAATGATATAGTTATGGTTATATACAGTATAGTGTTGTAATGATATAGTTATATACAGTATAGTGTTGTAATGATATAGTTATATACAGTATAGTGTTGTAATGATATAGTTATATACAGTATAGTGTTGTAATGATATAGTTATGGGGGTCAGTATAGTGTTGTAATGATATAGTTATGGGGGTCAGTATAGTGTTGTAATGATAGTTATATACAGTATAGTGTTGTAATGATATAGTTATGGGGGTCAGTATAGTGTTGTAATGATATAGTTATGGGGGTCAGTATAGTGTTGTAATGATATAGTTATATACAGTATAGTGTTGTAATGATATAGTTATATACAGTATAGTGTTGTAATGATATAGTTATATACAGTATAGTGTTGTAATGATATAGTTATGGTTATATACAGTATAGTGTTGTAATGATATAGTTATATAGAGTATAGTGTTGTAATGATATAGTTATATACAGTATAGTGTTGTAATGATATAGTTATATACAGTATAGTGTTGTAATGATATAGTTATGGGGGTCAGTATAGTGTTGTAATGATATAGTTATATACAGTATAGTGTTGTAATGATATAGTTATGGGGGTCAGTATAGTGTTGTAATGATATAGTTATATACAGTATAGTGGTGTAATGATATAGTTATATACAGTATAGTGTTGTAATGATATAGTTATATACAGTATAGTGTTGTAATGATATAGTTATATACAGTATAGTGTTGTAATGATATAGTTATATACAGTATAGTGTTGTAATGATATAGTTATGGGGCTCAGTATAGTGTTGTAATGATATAGTTATATACAGTATAGTGTTGTAATGATATAGTTATATACAGTATAGTGCTGTAATGATATAGTTATATACAGTATAGTGTTGTAATGATATAGTTATATACAGTATAGTGTTGTAATGATATAGTTATGGTTATATACAGTATAGTGTTGTAATGATATAGTTATATACAGTATAGTGTTGTAATGATATAGTTATATACAGTATAGTGTTGTAATGATATAGTTATATACAGTATAGTGTTGTAATGATATAGTTATGGGGGTCAGTATAGTGTTGTAATGATATAGTTATGGGGGTCAGTATAGTGTTGTAATGATATAGTTATATACAGTATAGTGTTGTAATGATATAGTTGTATACAGTATAGTGTTGTAATGATATAGTTATATAGAGTATAGTGGTGTAATGATATAGTTATGGGGGTCAGTATAGTGTTGTAATGATAGTTATATACAGTATAGTGTTGTAATGATATAGTTATGGGGGTCAGTATAGTGTTGTAATGATATAGTTATGGGGGTCAGTATAGTGTTGTAATGATATAGTTATATACAGTATAGTGTTGTAATGATATAGTTATGGGGGTCAGTATAGTGTTGTAATGATATAGTTATATACAGTATAGTGTTGTAATGATATAGTTATATACAGTATAGTGTTGTAATGATATAGTTATATACAGTATAGTGTTGTAATGATATAGTTATATACAGTATAGTGTTGTAATGATATAGTTATGGGGGTCAGTATAGTGTTGTAATGATATAGTTATATACAGTATAGTGTTGTAATGATATAGTTATATACAGTATAGTGTTGTAATGATATAGTTATATACAGTATAGTGTTGTAATGATATAGTTATATACAGTATAGTGCTGTAATGATATAGTTATATACAGTATAGTGTTGTAATGATATAGTTATATACAGTATAGTGCTGTAATGATATAGTTATGGGGGTCAGTATAGTGTTGTAATGATATAGTTATTTACAGTATAGTGTTGTAATGCTATAGTTGTATACAGTATAGTGTTGTAATGATATAGTTATATACAGTATAGTGTTGTAATGATATAGTTATATACAGTATAGTGTTGTAATGATATAGTTATGGGGGTCAGTATAGTGTTGTAATGATATAGTTATATACAGTATAGTGTTGTAATGATATAGTTATATACAGTATAGTGTTGTAATGATATAGTTATATACAGTATAGTGTTGTAATGATATAGTTATATACAGTATAGAGTTGTAATGATATAGTTATATACAGTATAGTGCTGTAATGATATAGTTATATACAGTATAGTGTTGTAATGATATAGTTATATACAGTATAGTGTTGTAATGATATAGTTATTTACAGTATAGTGTTGTAATGATATAGTTATGGGGTCAGTATAGTGTTGTAATGATATAGTTATTTACAGTATAGTGTTGTAATGATATAGTTATGGTTATATACAGTATAGTGTTGTAATGATATAGTTATATACAGTATAGTGTTGTAATGATATAGTTATGGGGGTCAGTATAGTGTTGTAATGATATAGTTATGGGGGTCAGTATAGTGTTGTAATGATATAGTTATATACAGTATAGTGTTGTAATGATATAGTTATTTACAGTATAGTGTTGTAATGATATAGTTATATACAGTATAGTGTTGTAATGATATAGTTATATACAGTATAGTGTTGTAATGATATAGTTATATACAGTATAGTGTTGTAATGATATAGTTATGGTTATATACAGTATAGTGTTGTAATGATATAGTTATATACAGTATAGTGTTGTAATGATATAGTTATATACAGTATAGTGTTGTAATGATATAGTTATATACAGTATAGTGTTGTAATGATATAGTTATATACAGTATAGTGCTGTAATGATATAGTTATATACAGTATAGTGTTGTAATGATATAGTTATGGTTATATACAGTATAGTGTTGTAATGATATAGTTATATACAGTATAGTGTTGTAATGATATAGTTATGGGGGTCAGTATAGTGTTGTAATGATATAGTTATGGGGGTCAGTATAGTGTTGTAATGATATAGTTATATACAGTATAGTGTTGTAATGATATAGTTATGGTTATATACAGTATAGTGTTGTAATGATATAGTTATATACAGTATAGTGTTGTAATGATATAGTTATATACAGTATAGTGTTGTAATGATATAGTTATATACAGTATAGTGTTGTAATGATATAGTTATATACAGTATAGTGTTGTAATGATATAGTTATATACAGTATAGTGCTGTAATGATATAGTTATATACAGTATAGTGTTGTAATGATATAGTTATATACAGTATAGTGTTGTAATGATATAGTTATTTACAGTATAGTGTTGTAATGATATAGTTATGGGGTCAGTATAGTGTTGTAATGATATAGTTATTTACAGTATAGTGTTGTAATGATATAGTTATGGTTATATACAGTATAGTGTTGTAATGATATAGTTATATACAGTATAGTGTTGTAATGATATAGTTATGGGGGTCAGTATAGTGTTGTAATGATATAGTTATGGGGGTCAGTATAGTGTTGTAATGATATAGTTATATACAGTATAGTGTTGTAATGATATAGTTATATACAGTATAGTGTTGTAATGATATAGTTATATACAGTATAGTGTTGTAATGATATAGTTATGGGGGTCAGTATAGTGTTGTAATGATATAGTTATATACAGTATAGTGTTGTAATGATATAGTTATATACAGTATAGTGTTGTAATGATATAGTTATATACAGTATAGTGTTGTAATGATATAGTTATATACAGTATAGTGTTGTAATGATATAGTTATATACAGTATAGTAATGATATAGTTATGGGGGTCAGTATAGTGTTGTAATGATATAGTTATATACAGTATAGTGTTGTAATGATATAGTTATGGGGGTCAGTATAGTGTTGTAATGATATAGTTATATACAGTATAGTGTTGTAATGATATAGTTATGGGGGTCAGTATAGTGTTGTAATGATATAGTTATATACAGTATAGTGTTGTAATGATATAGTTATGGGGGTCAGTATAGTGTTGTAATGATATAGTTATATACAGTATAGTGTTGTAATGATATAGTTATGGGGGTCAGTATAGTGTTGTAATGATATAGTTATATACAGTATAGTGTTGTAATGATATAGTTATATACAGTATAGTGTTGTAATGATATAGCTATGGGGTCAGTATAGTGTTGTAATGATATAGTTATGGTTATATACAGTATAGTGTTGTAATGATATAGTTATGGGGGTCAGTATAGTGCTGTAATGATATAGTTATGGGGGTCAGTATAGTGTTGTAATGATATAGTTATATACAGTATAGTGTTGTAATGATATAGTTATGGTTATATACAGTATAGTGTTGTAATGATATAGTTATGGGGGTCAGTATAGTGCTGTAATGATATAGTTATGGGGGTCAGTATAGTGTTGTAATGATATAGTTATGGGGGTCAGTATAGTGTTGTAATGATATAGTTATATACAGTATAGTGTTGTAATGATATAGTTATATACAGTATAGTGTTATAATGATATAGTTATATACAGTATAGTGTTGTAATGATATAGTTATATACAGTATAGTGTTGTAATGATATAGTTATATACAGTATAGTGTTGTAATGATATAGTTATGGGGGTCAGTATAGTGTTGTAATGATATAGTTATATACAGTATAGTGTTGTAATGATATAGTTATGGTTATATACAGTATAGTGTTGTAATGATATAGTTATATACAGTATAGTGTTGTAATGATATAGTTATATACAGTATAGTGTTGTAATGATATAGTTATGGGGGTCAGTATAGTGTTGTAATGATATAGTTATATACAGTATAGTGTTGTAATGATATAGCTATGGGGTCAGTATAGTGTTGTAATGATATAGTTATGGTTATATACAGTATAGTGTTGTAATGATATAGTTATGGGGGTCAGTATAGTGCTGTAATGATATAGTTATGGGGGTCAGTATAGTGTTGTAATGATATAGTTATATACAGTATAGTGTTGTAATGATATAGTTATATACAGTATAGTGTTGTAATGATATAGTTATGGTTATATACAGCATAGTGTTGTAATGATATAGTTATGGGGGTCAGTATAGTGCTGTAATGATATAGTTATGGGGGTCAGTATAGTGTTGTAATGATATAGTTATATACAGTATAGTGTTGTAATGATATAGTTATGGGGGTCAGTATAGTGTTGTAATGATATAGTTATATACAGTATAGTGTTATAATGATATAGTTATATACAGTATAGTGTTGTAATGATATAGTTATATACAGTATAGTGTTGTAATGATATAGTTATATACAGTATAGTGTTGTAATGATATAGTTATATACAGTATAGTGTTGTAATGATATAGTTATATACAGTATAGTGTTGTAATGATATAGTTATATACAGTATAGTGTTGTAATGATATAGTTATATAGAGTATAGTGCTGTAATGATATAGTTATATAGAGTATAGTGGTGTAATGATATAGTTATGGGTTATATACAGTATAGTGTTGTAATGATATAGTTATATAGAGTATAGTGGTGTAATGATATAGTTATATAGAGTATAGTGGTGTAATGATATAGTTATGGGTTATATACAGTATAGTGTTGTAATGATATAGTTATATAGAGTATAGTGGTGTAATGATATAGTTATGGTTATATACAGTATAGTGTTGTAATGATATAGCTATGGCGTTCAGTATCTCACCATGCTGGATGTCCTTCATGTCCAGATGCAGACTGGACATCAGAATCCCCACCGCCTGAGAACGCTTGTTGTTCAGCAATTTGACCACCTGCAGAGAGAGAGAAACATCAACACATGATAAACTCGGGGAGAGAGAGGAGAGAGAGAAGGAGAGAGAAGGAGAGAGAAGGAGAGAGAAGGAGAGAGAAGAAGAGAGAAGAAGAGAGAAGAAGAGAGAAAAGAGAGAAAAGAGAGAAAAGAGAGAAAAGAGAGAAAAGAGAGAAAAGAGAGAAAAGAGAGAAAAGAGAGAAAAGAGAGAAAAGAGAGAAAAGAGAGAAAAGAGAGAAAAGAGAGAAAAAGAGAGAAAAAGAGAGAAAAAGAGAGAAAAAGAGAGAAAAAGAGAGAAAGAGAGAGAAAGAGAGAGAAAAAGAGAGAAAAAGAGAGAAAAAGAGAGAAAAAGAGAAAAAGAGAGAAAGAGAGAGAAAGAGAGAGAAAGAGGAGAAAGAGGAGAAAGAGGAGAAAGAGGAGAAAGAGGAGAAAGAGGAGAAAGAGGAGAAAGAGGAGAAAGAGGAGAAAGAGGAGAAAGAGGAGAAAGAGGAGAAAGAGGAGAAAGAGGAGAAAGAGGAGAAAGAGAAGAGAGAGAAGAGAGGAAAGAGAGGAAAGAGAGGAAAGAGGAGAGGAGAGAGAGAGAGGGGAGAAAGAGAGAGAGGGGAGAAAGAGAGAGAGAGAGGAGAGAAAGAGGGGGCGAAAGACCAGTGCGAGATGCACAAATCATGAGAAAACAAAAAGATCATTACTTGACACATTGGAAAGAATTAACAAAAAAACAGAGCAAACTAGAATACTATTTGGCCCCAAACAGAGAGTATACACAGCGGCAGAATACCTGACCACTGTGACTGACCCAAAATTAAGGAAAGCTTTGACTATGTACAGACTTAGTGAGCATAGCCTTGCTATTGAGAAAGGCCGCCGTAGGCAGACCTGACTCAAGAGAAGACAGGCTATGTGCACACTGCCCACAAAATGAGGTGGAAACTGAGCTGCACTTCCTAACCTTCTGCCCAATGTATGGAGAGGGGAGGGGGAGGGGGAGGGTGGTGGGAGAAAGAGGGGGGGAGAGGGGAGGGGGGTGGGAGAAAGAGGGGGGAGAGGGGAGGGGGAGGGCAGTGGGAGAAAGGGGGAGAGCGGGAGGGGCAGTTATTGCAAATGTATTTTAGAAGCCTGACATCCCAGTTACAAAGTAACTTTCTCAACCTCTGATGTGATCAGTAGAAGGACATGTGGACCTGACCAACCTCTGATGTGATCAGTAGAAGGACATGTGGACCTGACCAACCTCTGATGTGATCAGTAGAAGGACCTGACCAACCTCTGATCAGTAGAAGGACCTGACCAACCTCTGATCAGTAGAAGGACCTGACCAACCTCTGATCAGTGGAAGGACCTGACCAACCTCTGATCAGTGGAAGGACCTGACCAACCTCTGATCAGTGGAAGGACCTGACCAACCTCTGATCAGTGGAAGGACCTGACCAACCTCTGATCAGTGGAAGGACCTGACCAACCTCTGATCAGTGGAAGGACCTGACCAACCTCTGATCAGTGGAAGGACCTGACCAACCTCTGATCAGTGGAAGGACCTGACCAACCTCTGATCAGTGGAAGGACCTGACCAACCTCTGATCAGTGGAAGGACCTGACCAACCTCTGATCAGTGGAAGGACCTGACCAACCTCTGATCAGTGGAAGGACCTGACCAACCTCTGATCAGTGGAAGGACCTGACCAACCTCTGATCAGTGGAAGGACCTGACCAACCTCTGATCAGTGGAAGGACCTGACCAACCTCTGATCAGTGGAAGGACCTGACCAACCTCTGATCAGTGGAAGGACCTGACCAACCTCTGATCAGTGGAAGGACCTGACCAACCTCTGATCAGTGGAAGGACCTGACCAACCTCTGATCAGTGGAAGGACCTGACCAACCTCTGATCAGTGGAAGGACCTGACCAACCTCTGATCAGTGGAAGGACCTGACCAACCTCTGATCAGTGGAAGGACCTGACCAACCTCTGATCAGTGGAAGGACCTGACCAACCTCTGATCAGTGGAAGGACCTGACCAACCTCTGATCAGTGGAAGGACCTGACCAACCTCTGATCAGTGGAAGGACCTGACCAACCTCTGATCAGTGGAAGGACCTGACCAACCTCTGATCAGTGGAAGGACCTGACCAACCTCTGATCAGTGGAAGGACCTGACCAACCTCTGATCAGTGGAAGGACCTGACCAACCTCTGATCAGTGGAAGGACCTGACCAACCTCTGATCAGTGGAAGGACCTGACCAACCTCTGATCAGTGGAAGGACCTGACCAACCTCTGATCAGTGGAAGGACCTGACCAACCTCTGATCAGTGGAAGGACCTGACCAACCTCTGATCAGTGGAAGGACCTGACCAACCTCTGATCAGTGGAAGGACCTGACCAACCTCTGATCAGTGGAAGGACCTGACCAACCTCTGATGTGATCAGTGGAAGGACCTGACCAACCTCTGATGTGATCAGTGGAAGGACCTGACCAACCTCTGATCAGTAGAAGGACCTGACCAACCTCTGATGTGATCAGTAGAAGGACATGTGGACCTTCCCACAACGTTGGTTACTACCGACTCTCATCCAAGGTCACGGTTTCTCTATTGACCTTTACCGGCCAGAACAGTTTCCTGACGGGAACAAAGTGACACCCCCAGCTAACATTCAGGATAGGACGAACTTCCTGTGTACTTCATTGTCAGAGTAGGTGTTGCTCATTCCATCCCTTCTGCTTCAACCTGGCATCATATCTAAACGTCTGCTCTGTGACGTACCATATTCTTTCCATCCCTCCTGCTTCAACCTGGCATCATATCTAAACGTCTGCTCTGTGACGTACCATATTCTTTCCATCCCTCATGCTTCAACCTGGCATCATATCTAAACGTCTGCTCTGTGACGTACCATATTCTTTCCATCCCTCCTGCTTCAACCTGGCATCATATCTAAACGTCTGCTCTGTGACGTAGCATATTCCTTCTATAATCAGAAACATGCCATGTCCTCTGTTTCCTCCTCAACAGCGCCCCGGGACAGTGTTGGCAGGCAATTAAGGAATGGAGAAAATAGCAAAGAAAAACAGTCTGTATATGATTATAAACGACTGGCGTCCATTTCCCCATCAGCAGCTGTAGCACAATGACCCACTCTCTGATTAAATAATTACCCTGTAGGAGGTGGAGAGACAGACCAGACGTTCTGCTGGGAGAGGGGACCTGACCTCACACAGGCCAGGACTACTCGGAGAGAGAGAGACAGACCAGACGTTCTGCTGGGAGAGGGGACCTGACCTCACACAGGCCAGGTCTACTCGGAGAGAGAGAGACAGACCAGACGTTCTAATGGGAGAGGGGACCTGACCTCACACAGGCCAGGTCTACTCGGAGAGAGAGAGAGACAGACCAGACGTTCTGCTGGGAGAGGGGACCTGACCTCACACAGGCCAGGTCTACTCGGAGAGAGAGAGAGACAGACCAGACGTTCTGCTGGGAGAGGGGACCTGACCTCACACAGGCCAGGTCTACTCGGAGAGAGAGAGACAGACCAGACGTTCTGCTGGGAGAGGGGACCTGACCTCACACAGGCCAGGTCTACTCGGAGAGAGAGAGGGGAACCCACGGTGACCTCACACAGGCCAGGTCTACTCGGAGAGAGAGAGGGGAACCCACGGTGACCTCACACAGGCCAGGTCTACTCGGAGAGAGAGAGAGAGGGGGGAACCCACGGTGACCTCACTACAAGACTGCAGCAGTGTGTCTTAAAGCCATTTTATGCTTGATCCGAAAATGTGCAGAGCCCAGAGACTGGAACAGTGTGTGTTTACTGTGTAGAGCCCAGAGACTGGAACAGTGTGTGTTTACTGTGTAGAGCCCAGAGACTGGAACAGTGTGTGTTTACTGTGCAGAGCCCAGAGACTGGAACAGTGTGTGTTCACTGTGTGCAGAGCCCAGAGACTGGAACAGTGTGTGTTCACTGTGTGCAGAGCCCAGAGACTGGAACAGTGTGTGTTCACTGTGTTTGCCCCGAAGACCAATAACGTTTGAAAACATTGTTTTTAGTTTGTGTCGTCTGATTTCGATCAGAAACTCAAGACAATGGACAGTGTTCCACTGTGATTCAGCACCACGTCGGTCTGCCTGGCACCCTGCGTCAGCGGCTGGAAACATTCTCCATCTAACAGTAGTCTATTACGTACAGACATAAACGTTCCCCTTCAGAGAGTCAACAGATGACCCGTGAATACGTCACCTTCTCTCGCTCTACCCCCCCCCCCCCCCCCCCTCGGGTTGGTCGGTGTGTCGGCGTTTCACCAGGAACCAAACAACCAAGACCCAAATAAACAGACTCCGTAACAACGGCAGTTCTGCTCTACAAGGTTATGGAGGAAATGGAAATGAGCTTCACCTGGATGGGACGGCGTGGGAAGAAATGGAAATGAGCTTCACCTGGATGGGACGACGTGGGAGGAAATGGGAAAGAACCTCACCTGGATGGGACGACGTGGGAGGAAATGGGAAAGAACCTCACCTGGATGGGAGGACGTGGGAGGAAATGGGAAAGAACCTCACCTGGATGGGACGACGTGGGAGGAAATGGGAAAGAACCTCACCTGGATGGGAGGACGTGGGAGGAAATGGGAAAGAACCTCACCTGGATGGGAGGACGTGGGAGGAAATGGGAAAGAACCTCACCTGGATGGGAGGACGTGGGAGGAAATGGGAAAGAACCTCACCTGGATGGGAGGACGTGGGAGGAAATGGGAAAGAACCTCATCTGGATGGGAGGACGTGGGAGGAAATGGAAAGAACCTCACCTGGATGGGAGGACGTGGGAGGAAATGGGAAAGAACCTCACCTGATGGGAGGACGTGGGTAATGTTAGAGCTCTGGGACCGGATCGATCAAACGTCTGAGTAAGAGAGCTGATCTAGGATCAGTGCCTTTTAGATCGCAGTGTGTACTTGGTCAGGGGAGAACCTGATCCTAGAACAGCCCTTACTCTGATGCTTAAAAGAAGAAAAAGACAATGGCACCTTGTCTTACGTCTGTGACCATTATAGTCGGTCAAATGTGAATTGGGGGACACACAGTAAACAGAAGTGACTGTCTCTTTAAATTCCACACAGCCAGTTAGGAGCTAGAGAGGTGCTGACATCGTCAGTCATGACATCAGACTGGGGTTAGACCAATGGAAAGAGGAAACAAAGGGGCTTCATCTCAGATCATTGATGAGGTAAAACCATATTGTTACCACAGTGTATGAAACTATACATACTTTGATAAGGGGGGGGGGGTGATTTGGTGAATGAAACCCCTGAAACTTTTACCATGATATGTCCCTAAAATAAATTACAGCATATTTAGTCAATTCATTTAAAGTAAATATTATCAGGCTTTTCAATAAAACCAAATCGTAGTGGCATTACAAACAAAACAGTCTGTGTGTCTGCTGTGTTTTCTTTGAGCCATCTGGCCTATGACATCAGCGCAGGCATTTCACACATATTACATTAACATGTAGCCCTCATTTAATCCTCAGCCTTTTCTCTCCTCTTAACGTAAAATCAGGCTCCTTAAAACACATCTTCAAATCTGACTAAAACTGCAAAACAATTTGATAAATCCCAACGGAAACACTTCCTGTAGCTGGCACGGCGACCGGAATTAAAAACTAAAGAAAACATGTTAATTAAAATGAGATGGTTTCCTCGGTAACCTCCGGCAGCTAGCAGGGGATAAAGGACAGCATTTACTCCAATCAGCATCTAAGGAAACGTTTTAAACACGGAGGTCAAATCGCTGAAACATTAAAATTCCCAAAACACTTTATTTGGTAACTCAAATAGCCTCCAGATTTAGGTCTAACCACAAGACAACTTTAGGAGAAAAGTGACAGGGCTTCATCTTTAAAATAAGACAGAAGAAAAGATTGGCTCAGGAAACTAGTATTTTAAACGGCAATATTTAATAACGGGGACCGGACCCTCAGCCCATACAGGCCGGGACCGGACCCTCAGCCCATACAGGCCGGGACCGGACCCTCAGCCCATACAGGCCGGGACCGGACCCTCAGCCCATACAGGCCGGGACCGGACCCTCAGCCCATACAGGCCGGGACCGGACCCTCAGCCCATACAGGCCGGGACCGGACCCTCAGCCCATACAGGGCGGGACCGGACCCTCAGCCCATACAGGGCGGGACCGGACCCTCAGACCATACAGGGCGGGACCGGACCCTCAGACCATACAGGCCGGGACCGGACCCTCAGACCATACAGGCCGGGACCGGACCCTCAGACCATACAGGGCGGGACCGAACCCTCAGACTATACAGGCCGGGACCGAACCCTCAGCCTATACAGGCCGGGACCGGACCCTCAGCCTATACAGGCCGGGACCGGACCCTCAGCCTATACAGGCCGGGACCGGACCCTCAGCCTATACAGGCCGGGACCGGACCCTCAGACTATACAGGCCGGGACCGGACCCTCAGCCTATACAGGCCGGGACCGGACCCTCAGCCTATACAGGCCGGGACCGGACCCTCAGCCTATACAGGCCGGGACCGGACCCTCAGCCTATACAGGCCGGGACCGAACCCTCAGCCTATACAGGCCGGGACCGAACCCTCAGCCTATACAGGCCGGGACCGAACCCTCAGCCTATACAGGCCGGGACCGAACCCTCAGCCTATACAGGCCGGGACCGAACCCTCAGCCTATACAGGCCGGGACCGAACCCTCAGCCTATACAGGCCGGGACCGAACCCTCAGCCTATACAGGCCGGGAACGAACCCTCAGCCTATACAGGCCGGGACCGAACCCTCAGCCTATACAGGCCGGGACCGAACCCTCAGCCTATACAGGCCGGGACCGAACCCTCAGCCTATACAGGCCGGGACCGAACCCTCAGCCTATACAGGCCGGGACCGAACCCTCAGCCTATACAGGCCGGGACCGAACCCTCAGACTATACAGGCCGGGACCGAACCCTCAGACTATACAGGCCGGGACCGAACCCTCAGACTATACAGGCCGGGACCGAACCCTCAGACTATACAGGCCGGGACCGAACCCTCAGACTATACAGGCCGGGACCGAACCCTCAGACTATACAGGCCGGGACTGAATCTCAGAGCCACACTATACAGGGCAGGACCGACCCTCAGAGCCACACTATACAGGCCTGGACTGCTCAGATCAGCTACAGACTGGTGTGTGAGGTGTGTGTGGTGTGGTGTGTGTGTGGTGTGTGTGTGTGTGGTGTGTGTCCATGTGGGCTTCCCTGTAGCGTTGTTCTTTATTGATGACAGATCCTCGTTCTCCTACTCCAGTCAAAACACAGTGTGATTGAACGGCCTGTCAAAACAACAAGCTCTACGGAGCTCAGATGAAATCACATCATCTGAACATGGTTTAGATGGTTAGACTTGGCTACACGGTCTGCCTCCACAATGGCACCATGTTCCTTACATTGAGCCCTGATCAAAAGGACTGATCAGACCGAGCCGCAGAGCCAGGACTGATCCTCAGACCGAGCCGCAGAGCCAGGACTGATCCTCAGACCGAGCCGCAGAGCCAGGACTGATCATCAGCCAGGACTGATCCTCAGACCGAGCCGCAGAGCCAGGACTGATCCTCAGACCGAGCCAGGACTGATCCTCAGACCGAGCCGCAGAGCCAGGACTGATCCTCAGACCGAGCCGCAGAGCCAGGACTGATCCTCAGACCGAGCCGCAGAGCCAGGACTGATCCTCAGACCGAGCCGCAGAGCCAGGACTGATCATCAGCCAGGACTGATCCTCAGACCGAGCCGCAGAGCCAGGACTGATCCTCAGACCGAGCCAGGACTGATCCTCAGACCGAGCCGCAGAGCCAGGACTGATCCTCAGACCGAGCCGCAGAGCCAGGACTGATCCTCAGACCGAGCCGCAGAGCCAGGACTGATCCTCAGACCGAGCCGCAGAGCCAGGACTGATCGTGATTTCCTCTTCAGGAGGACAGTCAGAAATTCTGCACAAATGTTTAGTAGTGGAGAACTGAGCCTAAAGCGACAGGGACCTTTAATCACATCCATTCCCAGGTCAGTAGAAACCCCCCCAGACAGTTCCCAGGTCAGTAGAAACCACCCCAGAAGGTTCCCAGGTCAGTAGAAACCCCCCCAGACAGTTCCCAGTTCAGTAGAAACCACCCCAGACGGTTCCCAGTTCAGTAGAAACCACCCCAGACGGTTCCCAGTTCAGTAGAAACCACCCCAGACAGTTCCCAGGTCAGTAGAAACCACCCCAGACGGTTCCCAGGTCAGTAGAAACCACCCCAGACAGTTCCCAGGTCAGTAGAAACCACCCCAGACAGTTCCCAGGTCAGTAGAAACCACCCCAGACAGTTCCCAGGTCAGTAGAAACCACCCCAGACAGTTCCCAGGTCAGTAGAAACCACCCCAGACGGTTCCCAGGTCAGTAGAAACCACCCCAGACAGTTCCCAGGTCAGTAGAAACCACCCCAGACAGTTCCCAGGTCAGTAGAAACCACCCCAGACAGTTCCCAGGTCAGTAGAAACCACCCCAGACAGTTCCCAGGTCAGTAGAAACCACCCCAGACAGTTCCCAGGTCAGTAGAAACCACCCCAGACAGTTCCCAGGTCAGTAGAAACCACCCCAGACAGTTCCCAGGTCAGTAGAAACCACCCCAGACAGTTCCCAGGTCAGTAGAAACCACCCCAGACAGTTCCCAGGTCAGTAGAAACCACCCCAGACAGTTCCCAGGTCAGTAGAAACCACCCCAGACAGTTCCCAGGTCAGTAGAAACCACCCCAGACAGTTCCCAGGTCAGTAGAAACCACCCCAGACAGTTCCCAGGTCAGTAGAAACCACCCCAGACAGTTCCCAGGTCAGTAGAAACCACCCCAGACAGTTCCCAGGTCAGTAGAAACCACCCCAGACAGTTCCCAGGTCAGTAGAAACCACCCCAGACAGTTCCCAGGTCAGTAGAAACCACCCCAGACAGTTCCCAGGTCAGTAGAAACCACCCCAGACAGTTCCCAGGTCAGTAGAAACCACCCCAGACAGTTCCCAGGTCAGTAGAAACCACCCCAGACAGTTCCCAGGTCAGTAGAAACCACCCCAGAAGGTTCCCAGGTCAGTAGAAACCACCCCAGACAGTTCCCAGGTCAGTAGAAAACCACCCCAGACAGTTCCCAGGTCAGTAGAAAAACCAGAACCCAGACAGTTACCAGGTCAGTAGAAAACCCCGAACCCAGACAGTTCCCAGGTCAGTAGAAAACCCAGAACCCAGACAGTTCCCAGTTCAGTAGAAACCACCCCAGACAGTTCCCAGGTCAGTAGAAACCCCAGAACCCAGACAGTTCAACTGAAGGAGAACAACAGAACAGCTGGAAGGAAGGATGAAATGGAGAACTACATAAGGGTGATTGGACAATTAGACAGGGGGCACTGGAACAGGACAGGAGGACAGGGGACACTGGGACAGGACGACACTGGGACAGGACAGGAGGACAGGGGACACGGACAGGACAGGAGGACAGGGGACACTGGGACAGGACAGGAGGACAGGGGACACGGACAGGACAGGAGGACAGGGGACACTGGGACAGGACAGGAGGACAGGGGGCACTGGGACAGGACAGGAGGACAGGGGACACGGACAGGACAGGGGGACAGGGGACACGGGGACCTGACAGGGGTAAAATAGGACAGGGGTAAATAGGACAGGGGAGGGTATCTGATCTCACCTGTTTGGCTTTAGACTTGGTGATGGTATCTGACAGGGGTTTCTTCTTCTCCTTCACAGCAGTCTTGGAGAACAGCTCTACGAACTCCTCAAAGTTCACATCAGGCTCCTGTATCTTGTCCCAGACCAGCGACATGCTCACCTCTCTAGGATGAGGGAAGAGTTAGTGAGGTTGTGACTGTTGGATCTT
Source organism: Oncorhynchus mykiss (assembly GCF_013265735.2). Lineage (NCBI taxonomy): Eukaryota > Metazoa > Chordata > Actinopteri > Salmoniformes > Salmonidae > Oncorhynchus > Oncorhynchus mykiss. The sequence goes on along the minus strand of NC_048587.1, from coordinate 1,192,643 downwards.
TACTAAAAGATCCCAGAAATGTTCCAGATGCACAAAAACCTTATTTCACTCAAATGATTTGCACATATTAGTTGACATCCCTGTTAAGTCAGAATTTCTCCTTTATCAAGGTAGCCCCAGCTAGCCAGTTAGCCCCATCAACAGTAGCAGCTAGCCAGTTAGCCCCATCAACAGTAGCAGCTAGCCAGTTAGCCCCATCAACAGTAGCAGCTAGCCAGTTAGCCCCATCAACAGTAGCAGCTAGCCAGTTAGCCCCATCAACAGTAGCAGCTAGCCAGTTAGCCCCATCAACAGTAGCAGCTAGCCAGTTAGCCCCATCAACAGTAGCAGCTAGCCAGTTAGCCCCATCAACAGTAGCAGCTAGCCAGTTAGCCCCATCAACAGTAGCAGCTAGCCAGTTAGCCCCATCAACAGTAGCAGCTAGCCAGTTAGCCCTAATAACAGTAGTAGCTAGCCCTATCAACAGTAGCAGCTAGCCCTATTAACAGTAGTAGCTAGCCAGTTAGCCCTTTTGACTTACAATGGGCTTGCTATCTATGCACATTTATGTATTGTAGTAAATGTGCCACAATTAACATAGTATGGATGTAACATATCAAGATTAAAATATTGAGACATGAACGGGCAACATTTCATTCCGAAATTGCAGATTATTTTCTCTCGCTTTAGCTCAAATAATGTCCGCCATCTGATTTCAAAATGGCGTATGCATCTGAGAAGTGTCCTTCGTTTCACATACTTTGATTTGGACTCTTTAGTCGGGGACATGGTCTGGAACAATACAGCAAGGCCCACAAAGCTTCTCAGAATAAGACTGCAGATCTAGGATCAGTTTTCCATCTTTAATCATAATGAAGAAGTGGGACCTGATCCTAGATCACCACTCCTACTGAGACTATGACCTGATCCTAGATCACCACTCCTGAGACTATGACCTGATCCTAGATCAGTACTCCTACTGAGACTATGACCTGATCCTAGATCACCACTCCTACTGAGACTATGACCTGATCCTAGATCACCACTCCTACTGAGACTATGACCTGATCCTAGATCACCACTCCTACTGAGACTATGACCTGATCCTAGATCACCACTCCTACTGAGACTATGACCTGATCCTAGATCACCACTCCTACTGAGACTATGATCTGATCCTAGATCACCACTCCTACTGAGACTCTTTATGACCCGATCCTAGATCACCACTCCTACTGAGACTCTTTATGACCCGATCCTAGATCACCACTCCTACTGAGACTCTTTATGACCCGATCCTAGATCACCACTCCTACTGAGACTCTTTATGATCTGATCCTAGATCACCACTCCTACTGAGACTATAACCTGATCCTAGATCACCACTCCTACTGAGACTATAACCTGATCCTAGATCACCACTCCTACTGAGACTATGACCTGATCCTAGATCACCACTCCTACTGAGACTATGACCTGATCCTAGATCACCACTCCTACTGAGACTATGATCTGATCCTAGATCAACACTCCTACTGAGACTATGACCTGATCCTAGATCACCACTCCTACTCTAAAGTCTTAGTGAATACAGGTCCAGATGTTTATGTAACTAGCATAGTTATATGATAACTTTTTAGCATAAAGCTTTAGAAACAACTGCTGAAATAAAACAAATGTCTTGTTAAATACATTTGATTGATTGATTACTTTTTGTGTTGAGCTGAGTTGAGCTGTATCCTGGTCCAGTAGAGAGGTTTCATGGGTCTGGGGGGCTCCACCACTCCTTTCCGGGGAGGTTTCTCCTGGGCCATGCCTAGAGCATACAGTCCCATGGGCAACGGAGGGACCAGGGAGCCCAGGGCACATGGTGGAGGAGGGCCACAGCCAGGAGGAGGAGGAGGAGGAGGAGGTCCACCCATCCCAGGTAATGGTGGAGGGGGTGGGGGAGGGCCCATCCCCATCATCCCAGGTAAGGGAGGGGGTGGAGGTGCCATCCCCATGCCAGGGAGAGGAGGGGGTGGTGGGGGCATTGCACCCCCTGGTAGAGGAGGTGGAGGAGGTGGTGGGGGCATTGCACCCCCTGGTAGAGGAGGTGGAGGAGGTGGTGGGGGCATTGCACTCCCTGGTAGAGGAGGTGGAGGAGGTGGTGGAGGCATTGCACCCCCTGGTAGAGGAGGTGGAGGAGGTGGTGGAGGCATTGCACCCCCTGGTAGAGGAGGTGGAGGAGGTGGTGGGGGCATTGCACCCCCTGGTAGAGGTGGTGGTGGAGGAGGAGCCATGGAGTGACCAGGTAAAGGAGGTGGTGGGGGGGGTTTAATGCCACTCTGCTGCTGTTGGCACGTACAGACAAATGCTGGTGCGACCTTGGGGGAGAAGGGTATGGGTAGGGACAGGGCCAGTTCTGGGGGGAGTTTCAGGGAACAGGAGGAAGACAAAGAGGACTCTCCTCCATGCTCGTTCACAAACAAGGGTGGCATCTGGTCCGGTAAAGGCACTTTAAACTTATAGCTTTCCTCCATAGGCGACGTCTGGACAGACTTGGCCTCCAGACAACTCAGGAGACAGTCAGTCTGCTGGTCTACATGACAGACCTCCTTCACTATCCTCTCTTCAGTCTGTAGGTCTACATGACAGACCTCCTTCACCATCCTCTCTTCAGTCTGTAGGTCTACATGACAGACCTCCTTCACTATCCTCTCCTCAGTCTGTAGGTCTACATGACAGACCTCCCGGTACATATCCCCCTCCACACCAGCCTCCGGCTCCATTCTAATAATATCTCTGTCCAGCAGGGGGTGCTGTTCCTCCAGCTCAGCTATCTTAGTCCGCAGGTCCTCAATGGTCTGTTCTAACTGCTGGATCACATTGACGTGCTCCTCTTTCAGCTTCACTGTTTTCAGCACTGACTCCTCCTGGAGAGCGAGAGAGGGGGGGGCCAGAGAGCGAGAGAGGGGGGGCCAGAGAGCGAGAGAGGGGGGGCCAGAGAGCGAGGGGGGGGGGGGGGGGGGGGCAGAGAGCGAGAGGGGGGGGGGGGGGGGGGCAGAGAGCGAGAGAGGGGGGGCCAGAGAGCGAGAGAGGGGGGGGCCAGAGAGCGAGAGAGGGGGGGCCAGAGAGCGAGAGAGGGGGGGCCAGAGAGCGAGAGAGGGGGGGCCAGAGAGCGAGAGGAAAACAGTGTTCATATAAACCTTTAAAGCAATATGTTAACTGTTTTATAACCAGAAGGAGAACAATGTTATATTCAACGTATTCTTGTTAGAGGCAGGGCTTCTTGTAGAGGAGCTCAATGACTTCATATGGGACAAGATGGCGGTTTTCAGAAGGACAATACTTCAACAACAAGGAGCATCTCTAGGAGACACAGATAAGAGATAAACAAGGGAGAGGTCAGAGTCTGCCAGGTACTGGTCCACACACACCAAGACCCTCACTTAGAACTGCTACGAAGAGTATTCCACTAAACTAGTACAACTCTTAGTGGATGCTGCCCCCTTGTGGTTAATCAGGTGAAGGAGGCCAGGGCTATTCATGATGCTATTCTCTCCAAAGGGAAAGACTGTACAGTCCTATAGATAACCTCTCAGGTAGGGTTGGATGATTCCCTACTGACTAGGGAGAATAGGGAGAATAGGGTGACTGACCTGAAGTTGGCCGACTTCTTCCCTCTGATGTCTCTTCAGCCCCAAGATGGCTGCCTGGTGTTCTGTAGGAAGAGAGAGACGGGATACTTCTATATTATCACAATCAGAATACAACCACAACCATGCACGGTCAACTAGACCAGACCACTTTCTACTGGTATTAATCACTACCAGAATACAACCATGCAGTCAACTAGACCAGACCACTTTCTACTGGTATTAATCACTACCAGAATACAACCATGCAGTCAACTAGACCAGACCACTTTCTACTGGTATTAATCACTACCAGAATACAACCATGCAGTCAACTAGACCAGACCACTTTCTACTGGTATTAATCACTACCAGAATACAACCATGCAGTCAACTAGACCAGACAACATGCTACTGGATGATATGTGATACAATGATTACTTCAATTCAAAATCCGTACCATCATGCATTGTGTTTCTTAGAATGAAATGAAAATGTACATTTAATGTGAACATCAAAAGTTGTTTAAAGCCTAATGTCACATCAAACCAATAGTTAGGGGAAAAGCAACATTACATCTAGCAGCCTGTTTTCTTCTAGGTGTTAGACTCAGCAGCAAGGACACACAGGATGTGTGTCGGGGGGGGGGTGTTTGTCGGGGGGGGATGTTTGCCGAGGGGAAAGAGTACGGGATGTTTGTCGGGGGGGGGATGTTTGCCGAGGGGAAAGAGTACGGGATGTTTGTCGGGGGGGGGGGGATGTTTGCCGAGGGGAAAGAGTACGGAATGTTTGTCAGGGGGAAAGAGTACGGGATGTTTGTCGGGGGGAAAGAGTACGGGATGTTTGTCGGGGGGAAAGAGTACGGGATGTTTGTCGGGGGGAAAGAGTACGGGATGTTTGTCGGGGGGGAAAGAGTACAGGATGTTTGTCGGGAGAAAGGGAGGGGAAAGCTGTGCTCAGAATATCAATCCATTTTTGCCTGCCTAAGCACTGACTCATTGTTGCTATGCAACCTTGGCCCTTTCAATAGCATGTGGGACTACAGACAGATGACGAGCAAGTCCAAAAAGAAAGAGTTAAATGACCGCAGAAACACATTCACAATGTAACTTACCTTCATCGCCCTCTAAAGGTATCAGAGCAGGAAAGAAGAGATCCAGATTAGAAACAAGTCTTTCCTTAAATCTACACTGTTGGGTTAAATTCCCGCCGGTCATATGTATCAAGGCACAGAGACGCAACGTCCTCTTAAAACCACTGGTATAAAACAGGAAGCTCAACTCTAACAGAACAAAAGCCGAGGCTACGAGCTCTCCACCCTGGCTAAGGGACGAGGCTACGAGCTCCCCACCCTGGCTAAGGGACGAGGCTACGAGCTCCCCACCCTGGCTAAGGGACGAGGCTACGAGCTCCCCACCCTGGCTAAGGGACGAGGCTACGAGCTCCCCACCCTGGCTAAGGGACGAGGCTACGAGCTCCCCACCCTGGCTAAGGAACGAGCTCTCCACCCTGACTAAGGAACGAGCTCCGCACCCTGGCTAAGGAACGAGCTCCCCACCCTGGCTAAGGAACGAGCTCCCCACCCTGGCTAAGGAACGAGCTCCCCACCCTGGCTAAGGAACGAGCTCCCCACCCTGGCTAAGGAACGAGGCTACGAGCTCCCCACCCTGACTAAGGAACGAGGCTACGAGCTCCCCACCCTGACTAAGGAACGAGGCTACGAGCTCTCCACCCTGACTAAGGAACGAGCTCTCCAACCTGGCTAAGGAACGAGGCTACGAGCTCTCCACCATGGCTAAGGAACGAGCTCCCCACCCTGGCTAAGGGACGAGGCTACGAGCTCCCCACCCTGGCTAAGGAACAAGGCTACAAGCGCTCCACCCTGGCTAAGGGACGAGGCTACGAGCTCCCCACCCTGGCTAAGGAACAAGGCTACAAGCGCTCCACCCTGGCTAAGGGACGAGGCTACGAGCTCCCCACCTTGGCTAAGGAACAAGGCTACAAGCGCTCCACCCTGGCTAAGGAACGAGGCTACGAGCTCTCCACCCTGACTAAGGAACGAGCTCCCCACCCTGGCTAAGGAACGAGCTCCCCACCCTGGCTAAGGAACGAGCTCCCCACCCTGGCTAAGGAACGAGGCTACAAGCTCTCCACCCTGACTAAGGAACGAGCTCCCCACCCTGGCTAAGGAACGAGGCTACAAGCTCTCCACCCTGGCTAAGGAACGAGCTCTCCACCCTGGCTAAGGGACGAGGCTACAAGCTCTCCACCCTGGCTAAGGAACGAGCTCCCCACCCTGACTAAGGAACGAGCTCCCCACCCTGGCTAAGGAACGAGCTCCCCACCCTGGCTAAGGAACGAGGCTACGAGCTCCCAACCCTGACTAAGGAACGAGCTCCCTACCCTGGCTAAGGGACGAGGCTACGAGCTCTCCACCCTGACTAAGGAACGAGCTCCCCACCCTGGCTAAGGAACGAGGCTACGAGCTCCCCACCCTGGCTAAGGAACGAGCTCCCCACCCTGGCTAAGGGACGAGGCTACGAGCTCCCCACCCTGGCTAAGGAACAAGGCTACAAGCGCTCCACCCTGGCTAAGGGACGAGGCTACGAGCTCCCCACCCTGGCTAAGGAACAAGGCTACAAGCGCTCCACCCTGGCTAAGGAACGAGCTCCCCACCCTGGCTAAGGAACGAGGCTACGAGCTCCCCACCCTGACTAAGGAACGAGCTCCCCATCCTGGCTAAGGGACGAGGCTACAAGCTCTCCACCCTGGCTAAGGAACGAGCTCCCCACCCTGACTAAGGAACGAGCTCCCCACCCTGACTAAGGAACGAGCTCCCCACCCTGGCTAAGGAACGAGCTCCCCACCCTGGCTAAGGAACGAGGCTACAAGCTCCCAACCCTGACTAAGGAACGAGCTCCCTACCCTGGCTAAGGGACGAGGCTACAAGCTCTCCACCCTGGCTAAGGAACGAGGCTACAAGCTCTCCACCCTGACTAAGGAACGAGCTCTCCACCCTGGCTAAGGGACGAGGCTACGAGCTCCCCACCCTGGCTAAGGAACAAGGCTACAAGCTCTCCACCCTGACTAAGGAACGAGCTCCCCATCCTGGCTAAGGAACGAGGCTACGAGCTCCCCACCCTGGCTAAGGAACGAGCTCCCCACCCTGGCTAAGGGACGAGGCTAAGAGCTCCCCACCCTGGCTAAGGAACAAGGCTACAAGCGCTCCACCCTGGCTAAGGGACGAGGCTACGAGCTCCCCACCCTGGCTAAGGAACAAGGCTACGAGCTCTCCACCCTGACTAAGGAACGAGCTCTCCAACCCGGCTAAGGAACGAGGCTATGAGCTACCCACCCTGGCTAAGGAACAAGGCTACAAGCGCTCCACCCTGGCTAAGGGACGAGGCTACGAGCTCCTCACCCTGGCTAAGGAACAAGGCTACAAGCGCTCCACCCTGGCTAAGGAACGAGGCTACAAGCTCTCCACCCTGACTAAGGAACGAGCTCCCCACCCTGGCTAAGGAACAAGCTCCCCACCCTGGCGAAGGAACAAGCTCCCCACCCTGGCGAAGGAACAAGCTCCCCACCCTGGCGAAGGAACAAGCTCCCCACCCTTGCTAAGGAACGAGCTCCCCACCCTGGCTAAGGAACGAGGCTACGAGCTCCCCACCCTGACTAAGGAACGAGCTCCCCACCCTGGCTAAGGGACAAGGCTACGAGCTCTCCACCCTGACTAAGGAACGAGCTCCCCACCCTGGCTAAGGAACGAGCTCCCCACCCTGGCTAAGGAACGAGCTCCCCACCCTGGCTAAGGAACGAGCTCCCCACCCTGGCTAAGGAACGAGCTCCCCACCCTGGCTAAGGAACGAGCTCCCCACCCTGGCTAAGGAACGAGCTCCCCACCCTGGCTAAGGAACGAGCTCCCCACCCTGGCTAAGGAACGAGCTCCCCACCCTGGCTAAGGAACAAGGCTACAAGCTCTCCACCCTGGCTAAGGAACGAGCTCCCCACCCTGACTAAGGAACGAGGCTACGAGCTCCCCACCCTGACTAAGGAACGAGCTCCCCACCCTGGCTAAGGAACGAGGCTACAAGCTCTCCACCCTGGCTAAGGAACGAGCTCCCCACCCTGGCTAAGGAACGAGCTCCCCACCCTGGCTAAGGAACGAGGCTACAAGCTCCCCACCCTGACTAAGGAACGAGCTACCCACCCTGGCTAAGGAACGAGGCTACAAGCTCTCCACCCTGACTAAGGGACGAGGCTACGAGCTCTCCACCCTGACTAAGGAACGAGGCTACGAGCTCCCCACCCTGGCTAAGGGACGAGCTCTCCACCCTGGCTAAGGAACGAGGCTACAAGCTCTCCACCCTGACTAAGGGACGAGGCTACGAGCTCCCCACCCTGACTAAGGAACGAGGCTACGAGCTCTACAACCTGGCTAAGGGACGAGGCTACAAGCTCTCCAACCTGACTAAGGAACGAGCTCCCCACCCTGACTAAGGAACGAGCTCTCCACCCTGGCAAAGGAACAAGCTCTCCACCCTGGCAAAGGAACAAGCTCTCCACCCTGGCTAAGGAACGAGGCTACGAGCTCTCCACCCTGACTAAGGAACGAGCTCCCCACCCTGGCTAAGGAACGAGCTCCCCACCCTGGCTAAGGAACGAGCTCCCCACCCTGGCTAAGGAACGAGCTCCCCACCCTGGCTAAGGAACGAGCTCCCCACCCTGGCTAAGGAACGAGCTCCCCACCCTGGCTAAGGAACGAGCTCCCCACCCTGGCTAAGGAACGAGCTCCCCACCCTGGCTAAGGAACGAGCTCCCCACCCTGGCTAAGGAACGAGCTCCCCACCCTGGCTAAGGAACGAGCTCCCCACCCTGGCTAAGGAACGAGCTCCCCACCCTGGCTAAGGAACGAGCTCCCCACCCTGGCTAAGGAACGAGCTCCCCACCCTGGCTAAGGAACGAGCTCCCCACCCTGGCTAAGGAACGAGCTCCCCACCCTGGCTAAGGAACGAGCTCCCCACCCTGGCTAAGGAACGAGCTCCCCACCCTGGCTAAGGAACGAGCTCCCCACCCTGGCTAAGGAACGAGCTCCCCACCCTGGCTAAGGAACGAGCTCCCCACCCTGGCTAAGGAACGAGCTCCCCACCCTGGCTAAGGAACGAGCTCCCCACCCTGGCTAAGGAACGAGCTCCCCACCCTGACTAAGGAACGAGCTCTCCACCCGACTAAGGAACGAGGCTACGAGCTCTCCACCCTGACTAAGGAACGAGCTCCCCACCCTGGCTAAGGAACGAGGCTACGAGCTCCCCACCCTGGCTAAGGAACGAGCTCCCCACCCTGGCTAAGGGACGAGGCTACGAGCTCCCCACCCTGGCTAAGGAACAAGGCTACAAGCGCTCCACCCTGGCTAAGGGACGAGGCTACGAGCTCCCCACCCTGGCTAAGGAACAAGGCTACAAGCGCTCCACCCTGGCTAAGGAACGAGCTCCCCACCCTGGCTAAGGAACGAGCTCCCCACCCTGGCTAAGGAACGAGCTCCCCACCCTGGCTAAGGAACGAGCTCCCCACCCTGGCTAAGGAACGAGCTCCCCACCCTGGCTAAGGAACGAGGCTACGAGCTCCCCACCCTGACTAAGGAACGAGCTCCCCACCCTGGCTAAGGGACGAGGCTACAAGCTCTCCACCCTGGCTAAGGAACGAGCTCCCCACCCTGACTAAGGAACGAGCTCCCCACCCTGGCTAAGGAACGAGCTCCCCACCCTGGCTAAGGAACGAGGCTACAAGCGCTCCACCCTGGCTAAGGGACGAGGCTACGAGCTCCCCACCCTGGCTAAGGAACAAGGCTACAAGCGCTCCACCCTGGCTAAGGAACGAGGCTACGAGCTCTCCACCCTGACTAAGGAACGAGCTCCCCACCCTGGCTAAGGAACGAGCTCCCCACCCTGGCGAAGGAACAAGCTCCCCACCCTGGCGAAGGAACAAGCTCCCCACCCTTGCTAAGGAACGAGCTCCCCACCCTGGCTAAGGAACGAGGCTACGAGCTCCCCACCCTGGCTAAGGGACGAGGCTACGAGCTCTCCACCCTGACTAAGGAACGAGCTCCCCACCCTGGCTAAGGAACGAGCTCCCCACCCTGGCTAAGGAACGAGCTCCCCACCCTGGCTAAGGAACGAGCTCCCCACCCTGGCTAAGGAACGAGCTCCCCACCCTGGCTAAGGAACAAGGCTACAAGCTCTCCACCCTGGCTAAGGAACGAGCTCTCCACCCTGACTAAGGAACGAGGCTACGAGCTCTCCACCCTGGCTAAGGAACGAGCTCCCCACCCTGACTAAGGAACGAGGCTACGAGCTCCCCACCCTGACTAAGGAACGAGCTCCCCACCCTGGCTAAGGAACGAGGCTACAAGCTCTCCACCCTGGCTAAGGAACGAGCTCCCCACCCTGGCTAAGGAACGAGCTCCCCACCCTGGCTAAGGAACGAGGCTACAAGCTCTCCACCCTGACTAAGGGACGAGGCTACGAGCTCCCCACCCTGACTAAGGAACGAGGCTACGAGCTCCCCACCCTGGCTAAGGGACGAGCTCTCCACCCTGGCTAAGGAACGAGGCTACGAGCTCTCCACCCTGACTAAGGGACGAGGCTACGAGCTCCCCACCCTGACTAAGGAATGAGGCTACGAGCTCTCCAACCTGACTAAGGAACGAGCTCCCCACCCTGACTAAGGAACGAGCTCTCCACCCTGGCAAAGGAACGAGGCTACGAGCTCTCCACCCTGACTAAGGAACGAGCTCCCCACCCTGGCTAAGGAACGAGCTCCCCACCCTGGCTAAGGAACGAGCTCCCCACCCTGGCTAAGGAACGAGCTCCCCACCCTGGCTAAGGAACGAGCTCCCCACCCTGGCTAAGGAACGAGCTCCCCACCCTGGCTAAGGAACGAGCTCCCCACCCTGGCTAAGGAACGAGCTCCCCACCCTGGCTAAGGAACGAGCTCCCCACCCTGGCTAAGGAACGAGCTCCCCACCCTGACTAAGGAACGAGCTCTCCACCCTGACTAAGGAACGAGGCTACGAGCTCTCCACCCTGACTAAGGAACGAGCTCCCCACCCTGGCTAAGGAACGAGGCTACGAGCTCCCCACCCTGGCTAAGGAACGAGCTCCCCACCCTGGCTAAGGGACGAGGCTACGAGCTCCCCACCCTGGCTAAGGAACAAGGCTACAAGCGCTCCACCCTGGCTAAGGGACGAGGCTACGAGCTCCCCACCCTGGCTAAGGAACAAGGCTACAAGCGCTCCACCCTGGCTAAGGAACGAGCTCCCCACCCTGGCTAAGGAACGAGCTCCCCACCCTGGCTAAGGAACGAGCTCCCCACCCTGGCTAAGGAACGAGCTCCCCACCCTGGCTAAGGAACGAGGCTACGAGCTCCCCACCCTGACTAAGGAACGAGCTCCCCACCCTGGCTAAGGGACGAGGCTACAAGCTCTCCACCCTGGCTAAGGAACGAGCTCCCCACCCTGACTAAGGAACGAGCTCCCCACCCTGGCTAAGGAACGAGCTCCCCACCCTGGCTAAGGAACGAGGCTACAAGCGCTCCACCCTGGCTAAGGGACGAGGCTACGAGCTCCCCACCCTGGCTAAGGAACAAGGCTACAAGCGCTCCACCCTGGCTAAGGAACGAGGCTACGAGCTCTCCACCCTGACTAAGGAACGAGCTCCCCACCCTGGCTAAGGAACGAGCTCCCCACCCTGGCTAAGGAACGAGCTCCCCACCCTGGCTAAGGAACGAGCTCCCCACCCTGGCGAAGGAACAAGCTCCCCACCCTGGCGAAGGAACAAGCTCCCCACCCTGGCGAAGGAACGAGGCTACAAGCTCTCCACCCTGGCTAAGGAACGAGCTCCCCACCCTGACTAAGGAACGAGCTCCCCACCCTGGCTAAGGAACAAGCTCCCCACCATGGCTAAGGAACGAGGCTACGAGCTCCCCACCCTGACTAAGGAACGAGCTCCCCACCCTGGCTAAGGGACGAGGCTACAAGCTCTCCACCCTGGCTAAGGAACGAGCTCCCCACCCTGGCTAAGGAACGAGGCTACAAGCTCTCCACCCTGACTAAGGAACGAGCTCTCCACCCTGGCTAAGGGACGAGGCTACGAGCTCCCCACCCTGGCTAAGGAACAAGGCTACAAGCGCTCCACCCTGGCTAAGGGACGAGGCTACGAGCTCCCCACCCTGGCTAAGGAACAAGGCTACAAGCTCTCCACCCTGGCTAAGGAACGAGCTCTCCACCCTGACTAAGGAACGAGGCTACGAGCTCTCCACCCTGACTAAGGAACGAGCTCCCCATCCTGGCTAAGGAACGAGGCTACGAGCTCCCCACCCTGGCTAAGGAACGAGCTCCCCACCCTGGCTAAGGGACGAGGCTACGAGCTCCCCACCCTGGCTAAGGAACAAGGCTACAAGCGCTCCACCCTGGCTAAGGGACGAGGCTACGAGCTCCCCACCTTGGCTAAGAAACAGGGCTACGAGCTCTCCACCCTGACTAAGGAACGAGCTCTCCAACCTGGCTAAGGAACGAGGCTACGAGCTCCCCACCCTGGCTAAGGAACAAGGCTACAAGCGCTCCACCCTGGCTAAGGGACGAGGCTACGAGCTCCCCACCCTGGCTAAGGAACAAGGCTACAAGCTCTCCACCCTGGCTAAGGAACGAGCTCTCCACCCTGACTAAGGAACGAGGCTACGAGCTCTCCACCCTGACTAAGGAACGAGCTCCCCATCCTGGCTAAGGAACGAGGCTACGAGCTCCCCACCCTGGCTAAGGAACGAGCTCCCCACCCTGGCTAAGGGACGAGGCTACGAGCTCCCCACCCTGGCTAAGGAACAAGGCTACAAGCGCTCCACCCTGGCTAAGGAACGAGCTCCCCACCCTGGCTAAGGAACGAGCTCCCCACCCTGGCTAAGGAACGAGCTCCCCACCCTGGCTAAGGAACGAGCTCCCCATCCTGGCTAAGGAACGAGGCTACGAGCTCCCCACCCTGGCTAAGGAACGAGCTCCCCACCCTGGCTAAGGGACGAGGCTACGAGCTCCCCACCCTGGCTAAGGAACAAGGCTACAAGCGCTCCACCCTGGCTAAGGAACGAGCTCCCCACCCTGGCTAAGGAACGAGCTCCCCACCCTGGCTAAGGAACGAGCTCCCCACCCTGGCTAAGGAACGAGCTCCCCACCCTGGCTAAGGAACGAGGCTACGAGCTCCCCACCCTGACTAAGGAACGAGCTCCCCACCCTGGCTAAGGGACGAGGCTACAAGCTCTCCACCCTGGCTAAGGAACGAGCTCCCCACCCTGACTAAGGAACGAGCTCCCCACCCTGGCTAAGGAACGAGCTCCCCACCCTGGCTAAGGAACGAGGCTACAAGCGCTCCACCCTGGCTAAGGGACGAGGCTACGAGCTCCCCACCCTGGCTAAGGAACAAGGCTACAAGCGCTCCACCCTGGCTAAGGAACGAGGCTACGAGCTCTCCACCCTGACTAAGGAACGAGCTCCCCACCCTGGCTAAGGAACGAGCTCCCCACCCTGGCTAAGGAACGAGCTCCCCACCCTGGCGAAGGAACAAGCTCCCCACCCTGGCGAAGGAACAAGCTCCCCACCCTGGCGAAGGAACGAGGCTACAAGCTCTCCACCCTGGCTAAGGAACGAGCTCCCCACCCTGACTAAGGAACGAGCTCCCCACCCTGACTAAGGAACGAGCTCCCCACCCTGGCTAAGGAACAAGCTCCCCACCATGGCTAAGGAACGAGGCTACGAGCTCCCCACCATGACTAAGGAACGAGCTCCCCACCCTGGCTAAGGGACGAGGCTACAAGCTCTCCACCCTGGCTAAGGAACGAGCTCCCCACCCTGGCTAAGGAACGAGGCTACAAGCTCTCCACCCTGACTAAGGAACGAGCTCTCCACCCTGGCTAAGGGACGAGGCTACGAGCTCCCCACCCTGGCTAAGGAACAAGGCTACAAGCGCTCCACCCTGGCTAAGGGACGAGGCTACGAGCTCCCCACCCTGGCTAAGGAACAAGGCTACAAGCTCTCCACCCTGGCTAAGGAACGAGCTCTCCACCCTGACTAAGGAACGAGGCTACGAGCTCTCCACCCTGACTAAGGAACGAGCTCCCCATCCTGGCTAAGGAACGAGGCTACGAGCTCCCCACCCTGGCTAAGGAACGAGCTCCCCACCCTGGCTAAGGGACGAGGCTACGAGCTCCCCACCCTGGCTAAGGAACAAGGCTACAAGCGCTCCACCCTGGCTAAGGGACGAGGCTACGAGCTCCCCACCTTGGCTAAGAAACAAGGCTACGAGCTCTCCACCCTGACTAAGGAACGAGCTCTCCAACCTGGCTAAGGAACGAGGCTACGAGCTCCCCATCCTGGCTAAGGAACAAGGCTACAAGCGCTCCACCCTGGCTAAGGGACGAGGCTACGAGCTCCCCACCCTGGCTAAGGAACAAGGCTACAAGCTCTCCACACTGGCTAAGGAACGAGCTCTCCACCCTGACTAAGGAACGAGGCTACGAGCTCTCCACCCTGACTAAGGAACGAGCTCCCCATCCTGGCTAAGGAACGAGGCTACGAGCTCCCCACCCTGGCTAAGGAACGAGCTCCCCACCCTGGCTAAGGGACGAGGCTACGAGCTCCCCACCCTGGCTAAGGAACAAGGCTACAAGCGCTCCACCCTGGCTAAGGGACGAGGCTACGAGCTCCCCACCCTGGCTAAGGAACAAGGCTACGAGCTCTCCACCCTGACTAAGGAATGAGCTCTCCAACCTGGCTAAGGAACGAGGCTACGAGCTCCCCACCCTGGCTAAGGAACAAGGCTACAAGCGCTCCACCCTGGCTAAGGGACGAGGCTACGAGCTCCCCACCCTGGCTAAGGAACAAGGCTACAAGCGCTCCACCCTGGCTAAGGAACGAGGCTACGAGCTCTCCACCCTGGCTAAGGAACGAGCTCCCCACCCTGGCTAAGGAACGAGCTCCCCACCCTGGCTAAGGAACGAGCTCCCCACCCTGGCTAAGGAACAAGCTTCCCACCCTGGCTAAGGAACGAGCTCCCCACCCTTGCTAAGGAACGAGCTCCCCACCCTGGCTAAGGAACGAGGCTACGAGCTCCCCACCCTGACTAAGGAACGAGCTCCCCACCCTGGCTAAGGGACGAGGCTACAAGCTCTCCACCCTGGCTAAGGAACGAGCTCCCCACCCTGGCTAAGGAACGAGCTCCCCACCCTGGCTAAGGGACGAGGCTACAAGCTCTCCACCCTGGCTAAGGAACGAGCTCCCCACCCTGACTAAGGAACGAGGCTACGAGCTCCCCACCCTGACTAAGGAACGAGCTCCCCACCCTGGCTAAGGAACGAGGCTACAAGCTCTCCACCCTGGCTAAGGAACGAGCTCCCCACCCTGGCTAAGGAACGAGCTTCCCACCCTGGCTAAGGAACGAGCTCCCCACCCTTGCTAAGGAACGAGCTCCCCACCCTGGCTAAGGAACGAGGCTACGAGCTCCCCACCCTGACTAAGGAACGAGCTCCCCACCCTGGCTAAGGGACGAGGCTACAAGCTCTCCACCCTGGCTAAGGAACGAGCTCCCCACCCTGGCTAAGGAACGAGCTCCCCACCCTGGCTAAGGGACGAGGCTACAAGCTCTCCACCCTGGCTAAGGAACGAGCTCCCCACCCTGACTAAGGAATGAGGCTACGAGCTCCCCACCCTGACTAAGGAACGAGCTCCCCACCCTGGCTAAGAAACGAGGCTACAAGCTCTCCACCCTGGCTAAGGAACGAGCTCCCCACCCTGGCTAAGGAACGAGCTCCCCACCCTGGCTAAGGAACGAGGCTACAAGCTCCCCACCCTGACTAAGGAACGAGCGCTACAAGCTGGCTAAGGAACGAGGCTACAAGCTCTCCACCCTGACTAAGGGACGAGTCTACGAGCTCCCCACCCTGACTAAGGAACGAGGCTACGAGCTCCCCACCCTGGCTAAGGGACGAGCTCTCCACCCTGGCTAAGGAACGAGGCTACAAGCTCTCCACCCTGACTAAGGGACGAGGCTACGAGCTCCCCACCCTGACTAAGGAACGAGGCTACGAGCTCTCCAACCTGGCTAAGGGACGAGGCTAAGGAACCAGCTCTCCACCCTGGCTAAGGAACGAGCTCTCCACCCTGGCTAAGGAACGAGCTCTCCACCCTGGCTAAGGAATGAGCTCTCCAACCTGGCTAAGGAACGAGCTCTCCAACCTGGCTAAGGAACGAGCTCTCCACCCTGGCTAAGGAACGAGCTCTCCACCCTGGCTAAGGAACGAGCTCTCCAACCTGGCTAAGGAACGAGCTCTCCAACCTGGCTAAGGAACAAGCTCTCCACCCTGGCTAAGGAACGAGCTCTCCAACCTGGCTAAGGAACGAGCTCTACACCCTGGCTAAGGAATGAGCTCTCCACCCTGGCTAAGGAACGAGCTCACAAGCTCTCCACCCTGGCTAAGGAACGAGCTCTCCACCCTGGCTAAGGAACGAGCTCTCCACCCTGGCTAAGGAACGAGCTCTCCACCCTGGCTAAGGAACGAGCTCTCCACCCTGGCTAAGGAACAAGCTCTCCACCCTAGCTAAGGAACGAGGCTACAAGCTCTCCACCCTGACTAAGGAACGAGACTACGAGCACTCCAACCTGGCTAAGGAACGAGGCTACAAGCTCCCCACCCTGACTAAGGAACGAGCTCTCCAACCTGGCTAAGGGACGAGGCTACAAGCTTTCCACCCTGGCTAAGGAACGAGCTCCCCACCCTGGCTAAGGGACGAGGCTACAAGCTCTCCACCCTGGCTAAGGAACGAGCTCCCCACCCTGGCTAAGGAACGAGCTCCCCACCCTGGCTAAGGAACAAGCTCTCCAAGCTGGCTAAGGAACGAGCTCTCCACCCTGGCTAAGGAACGAACTCTCCACCCTGGCTAAGGAACGAGCTCTCCACCCTGGCTAAGGAACGAGCTCCCCACCCTGGCTAAGGAACGAGCTCCCCACCCTTGCTAAGGAACGAGCTCCCCACCCTGGCTAAGGAACGAGGCTACGAGCTCCCCACCCTGACTAAGGAACGAGCTCCCCACCCTGGCTAAGGGACGAGGCTACAAGCTCTCCACCCTGGCTAAGGAACGAGCTCCCCACCCTGGCTAAGGAACGAGCTCCCCACCCTGGCTAAGGGACGAGGCTACAAGCTCCCCACCCTGGCTAAGGAACGAGCTCCCCACCCTGGCTAAGGAATGAGGCTACAAGCTCTCCACCCTGGCTAAGGAACGAGCTCCCCACCCTGGCTAAGGAACGAGGCTACAAGCTCTCCACCCTGGCTAAGGAACGAGCTCCCCACCCTGGCTAAGGAACGAGCTTCCCACCCTGGCTAAGGAACGAGCTCCCCACCCTTGCTAAGGAACGAGCTCCCCACCCTGGCTAAGGAACGAGGCTACGAGCTCCCCACCCTGACTAAGGAACGAGCTCCCCACCCTGGCTAAGGGACGAGGCTACAAGCTCTCCACCCTGGCTAAGGAACGAGCTCCCCACCCTGGCTAAGGAACGAGCTCCCCACCCTGGCTAAGGGACGAGGCTACAAGCTCTCCACCCTGGCTAAGGAACGAGCTCCCCACCCTGACTAAGGAATGAGGCTACGAGCTCCCCACCCTGACTAAGGAACGAGCTCCCCACCCTGGCTAAGGAACGAGGCTACAAGCTCTCCACCCTGGCTAAGGAACGAGCTCCCCACCCTGGCTAAGGAACGAGCTCCCCACCCTGGCTAAGGAACGAGGCTACAAGCTCCCCACCCTGACTAAGGAACGAGCGCTACAAGCTGGCTAAGGAACGAGGCTACAAGCTCTCCACCCTGACTAAGGGACGAGTCTACGAGCTCCCCACCCTGACTAAGGAACGAGGCTACGAGCTCCCCACCCTGGCTAAGGGACGAGCTCTCCACCCTGGCTAAGGAACGAGGCTACAAGCTCTCCACCCTGACTAAGGGACGAGGCTACGAGCTCCCCACCCTGACTAAGGAACGAGGCTACGAGCTCTCCAACCTGGCTAAGGGACGAGGCTAAGGAACCAGCTCTCCACCCTGGCTAAGGAACGAGCTCTCCACCCTGGCTAAGGAACGAGCTCTCCACCCTGGCTAAGGAATGAGCTCTCCAACCTGGCTAAGGAACGAGCTCTCCAACCTGGCTAAGGAACGAGCTCTCCACCCTGGCTAAGGAACGAGCTCTCCACCCTGGCTAAGGAACGAGCTCTCCAACCTGGCTAAGGAACGAGCTCTCCAACCTGGCTAAGGAACAAGCTCTCCACCCTGGCTAAGGAACGAGCTCTCCAACCTGGCTAAGGAACGAGCTCTACACCCTGGCTAAGGAATGAGCTCTCCACCCTGGCTAAGGAACGAGCTCACAAGCTCTCCACCCTGGCTAAGGAACGAGCTCTCCACCCTGGCTAAGGAACGAGCTCTCCACCCTGGCTAAGGAACGAGCTCTCCACCCTGGCTAAGGAACGAGCTCTCCACCCTGGCTAAGGAACAAGCTCTCCACCCTAGCTAAGGAACGAGGCTACAAGCTCTCCACCCTGACTAAGGAACGAGACTACGAGCACTCCAACCTGGCTAAGGAACGAGGCTACAAGCTCCCCACCCTGACTAAGGAACGAGCTCTCCAACCTGGCTAAGGGACGAGGCTACAAGCTTTCCACCCTGGCTAAGGAACGAGCTCCCCACCCTGGCTAAGGGACGAGGCTACAAGCTCTCCACCCTGGCTAAGGAACGAGCTCCCCACCCTGGCTAAGGAACGAGCTCCCCACCCTGGCTAAGGAACAAGCTCTCCAAGCTGGCTAAGGAACGAGCTCTCCACCCTGGCTAAGGAACGAACTCTCCACCCTGGCTAAGGAACGAGCTCTCCAAGCTGGCTAAGGAACGAGCTCTCCACCCTGGCTAAGGAACGAACTCTCCACCCTGGCTAAGGAACGAGCTCCCCACCCTGGCTAAGGAACGAGCTCCCCACCCTGGCTAAGGAACGAGCTCTCCACCCTGGCTAAGGAACGAGCTCTCCACCCTGGCTAAGGAACGAACTCTCCACCCTGGCTAAGGAACGAGCTCTCCACCCTGGCTAAGGAACGAGCTCCCCACCCTGGCTAAGGAACGAGCTCTCCAACCTGGCTAAGGAACGAGCTCTCCACCCTGGCTAAGGAACGAGCTCTCCACCCTGGCTAAGGAACGAGCTCTCCACCCTGGCTAAGGAACGAGCTCTCCACCCTGGCTAAGGAACGAGCTCTCCACCCTGGCTAAGGAACGAGCTCTCCACCCTGGCTAAGGAACGAGCTCCCCACCCTGGCTAAGGAACGAGCTCCCCAACCTGGCTAAGGAACGAGCTCTCCACCCTGACTAAGGAACGAGGCTACAAGCTCCCCACCCTGACTAAGGAACGAGCCCCCCACCCTGGCTAAGGAACGAGCCCTCCAACCTGGCTAAGGAACGAGGCTACAAGCTCTCCACCCTGGCTAAGGAACGAGCCCCCCACCCTGGCTTAGGAACGAGGCTACAAGCTTCCCACCCTGACTAAGGAACGAGCTCCCCACCCTGGCTAAGGAACGAGCTCTCCAACCTGGCTAAGGAACGAGCTCCCCACCCTGGCTAAGGAACGAGCTCTCCACCCTGGCTAAGGAACCAGCTCTCCACCCTGGCTAAGGAACCAGCTCTCCACCCTGGCTAAGGAACCAGCTCTCCACCCTGGCTAAGGAACCAACTCTCCACCCTGGCTAAGGAACCAGCTCTCCACCCTGGCTAAGGAACCAGCTCTCCACCCTGGCTAAGGAACCAGCTCTCCACCCTGGCTAAGGAACCAGCTCTCCACCCTGGCTAAGGAACGAGCTCTCCACCCTGGCTAAGGAACGAGCTCTCCACCCTGGCTAAGGAACGAGCTCTCCAACCTGGCTAAGGAACGAGCTCTCCACCCTGGCTAAGGAACGAGCTCTCCACCCTGGCTAAGGAACGAGCTCTCCACCCTGGCTAAGGAACGAGCTCTCCACCCTGGCTAAGGAACGAGCTCTCCACCCTGGCTAAGGAACGAGCTCTCCAACCTGGCTAAGGAACGAGCTCTCCAACCTGGCTAAGGAACAAGCTCTCCACCCTGGCTAAGGAACGAGCTCTCCAACCTGGCTAAGGAACGAGCTCTCCACCCTGGCTAAGGAACGAGCTCTCCACCCTGGCTAAGGAACGAGCTCTCCACCCTGGCTAAGGAACGAGGCTACAAGCTCTCCACCCTGGCTAAGGAACGAGCTCTCCACCCTAGCTAAGGAACAAGCTCTCCACCCTAGCTAAGGAACGAGGCTACAAGCTCTCCACCCTGACTAAGGAACGAGGCTACGAGCACTCCAACCTGGCTAAGGAACGAGGCTACAAGCTCCCCACCCTGACTAAGGAACGAGCTCTCCAACCTGGCTAAGGGACGAGGCTACAAGCTTTCCACCCTGGCTAAGGAACGAGCTCCCCACCCTGGCTAAGGGACGAGGCTACAAGCTCTCCACCCTGGCTAAGGAACGAGCTCCCCACCCTGGCTAAGGAACGAGCTCCCCACCCTGGCTAAGGAACGAGCTCTCCAAGCTGGCTAAGGAACGAGCTCCCCACCCTGGCTAAGGAACGAGCTCCCCAACCTGGCTAAGGAACGAGCTCTCCACCCTGACTAAGGAACGAGGCTACAAGCTCCCCACCCTGACTAAGGAACGAGCCCCCCACCCTGGCTAAGGAACGAGCCCTCCAACCTGGCTAAGGAACGAGGCTACAAGCTCTCCACCCTGGCTAAGGAACGAGCCCCCCACCCTGGCTTAGGAACGAGGCTACAAGCTTCCCACCCTGGCTAAGGAACGAGCTCTCCAACCTGGCTAAGGAACGAGCTCTCCAACCTGGCTAAGGAACGAGCTCCCCACCCTGGCTAAGGAACGAGCTCTCCACCCTGGCTAAGGAACCAGCTCTCCACCCTGGCTAAGGAACCAGCTCTCCACCCTGGCTAAGGAACCAGCTCTCCACCCTGGCTAAGGAACCAGCTCTCCACCCTGGCTAAAGAACCAACTCTCCACCCTGGCTAAGGAACCAGCTCTCCACCCTGGCTAAGGAACCAGCTCTCCACCCTGGCTAAGGAACCAGCTCTCCACCCTGGCTAAGGAACCAGCTCTCCACCCTGGCTAAGGAACGAGCTCTCCACCCTGGCTAAGGAACGAGCTCTCCACCCTGGCTAAGGAACGAGCTCTCCACCCTGGCTAAGGAACGAGCTCTCCAACCTGGCTAAGGAACGAGGCTACAAGCTCTCCACCCTGGCTAAGGAACGAGCTCCCCACCCTGGCTAAGGAACGAGCTCCCCACCCTGGCTAAGGAACGAGCTCTCCAAGCTGGCTAAGGAACGAGCTCTCCACCCTGGCTAAGGAACGAACTCTCCACCCTGGCTAAGGAACGAGCTCTCCACCCTGGCTAAGGAACGAGCTCCCCACCCTGGCTAAGGAACGAGCTCTCCAAGCTGGCTAAGGAACGAGCTCTCCAAGCTGGCTAAGGAACGAGCTCTCCACCCTGGCTAAGGAACGAGCTCTCCACCCTGGCTAAGGAACGAGCTCTCCACCCTGGCTAAGGAACGAGCTCCCCACCCTGGCTAAGGAACGAGCTCTCCAACCTGGCTAAGGAACGAGCTCTCCACCCTGGCTAAGGAACGAGCTCTCCACCCTGGCTAAGGAACGAGCTCTCCACCCTGGCTAAGGAACGAGCTCCCCACCCTGGCTAAGGAACGAGCTCCCCACCCTGGCTAAGGAACGAGCTCCCCAACCTGGCTAAGGAACGAGCTCTCCACCCTGACTAAGGAACGAGGCTACAAGCTCCCCACCCTGACTAAGGAACGAGCCCCCCACCCTGGCTAAGGAACGAGCCCTCCAACCTGGCTAAGGAACGAGGCTACAAGCTCTCCACCCTGGCTAAGGAACGAGCCCCCCACCCTGGCTTAGGAACGAGGCTACAAGCTTCCCACCCTGACTAAGGAACGAGCTCCCCACCCTGGCTAAGGAACGAGCTCTCCAACCTGGCTAAGGAACGAGCTCCCCACCCTGGCTAAGGAACGAGCTCTCCACCCTGGCTAAGGAACCAGCTCTCCACCCTGGCTAAGGAACCAGCTCTCCACCCTGGCTAAGGAACCAGCTCTCCACCCTGGCTAAGGAACCAGCTCTCCACCCTGGCTAAGGAACCAGCTCTCCACCCTGGCTAAGGAACCAGCTCTCCACCCTGGCTAAGGAACCAGCTCTCCACCCTGGCTAAGGAACGAGCTCTCCACCCTGGCTAAGGAACGAGCTCTCCACCCTGGCTAAGGAACGAGCTCTCCACCCTGGCTAAGGAACGAGCTCTCCACCCTGGCTAAGGAACGAGCTCTCCACCCTGGCTAAGGAACGAGCTCTCCACCCTGGCTAAGGAACGAGCTCTCCAACCTGGCTAAGGAACGAGCTCTCCACCCTGGCTAAGAAACGAGCTCTCCAACCTGGCTAAGGAACGAGCTCTCCACCCTGGCTAAGGAATGAGCTCTCCACCCTGGCTAAGGAACGAGCTCTCCACCCTGGCTAAGGAACGAGGTCTCCACCCTGGCTAAGGAACAAGCTCTCCACCCTAGCTAAGGAACGAGGCTACAAGCTCTCCACCCTGACTAAAGAACGAGGCTACGAGCACTCCAACCTGGCTAAGGAACGAGGCTACAAGCTCCCCACCCTGACTAAGGAACGAGCTCTCCAACCTGGCTAAGGGACGAGGCTACAAGCTTTCCACCCTGGCTAAGGAACGAGCTCCCCACCCTGGCTAAGGGACGAGGCTACAAGCTCTCCACCCTGGCTAAGGAACGAGCTCCCCAAGCTGGCTAAGGAATGAGCTCTCCACCCTGGCTAAGGAACGAACTCTCCACCCTGGCTAAGGAACGAGCTCTCCACCCTGGCTAAGGAACGAGCTCCCCACCCTGGCTAAGGAACGAGCTCTCCACCCTGGCTAAGGAACGAGCTCTCCACCCTGGCTAAGGAACGAGCTCTCCACCCTGGCTAAGGAACGAGCTCTCCACCCTGGCTAAGGAACGAGCTCTCCACCCTGGCTAAGGAACGAGCTCTCCACCCTGGCTAAGGAACGAGCTCTCCACCCTGGCTAAGGAACGAGCTCTCCACCCTGGCTAAGGAACGCGCTCTCCACCCTGGCTAAGGAACGAGCTCCCCACCCTGGCTAAGGAACGAGCTCCCCACCCTGGCTAAGGAACGAGCTCTCCAACCTGGCTAAGGAACGAGCTCTCCACCCTGACTAAGGAACGAGGCTACAAGCTCCCCACCCTGACTAAGGAACGAGCCCCCCACCCTGGCTAAGGAACGAGCCCTCCAACCTGGCTAAGGAACGAGCTCTCCACCCTGGCTAAGGAACGAGCTCTCCACCCTGGCTAAGGAACGAGCTCTCCACCCTGGCTAAGGAACGAGCTCTCCACCCTGACTAAGGAACGAGCTCTCCACCCTGGCTAAGGAACGAGCTCTCCACCCTGGCTAAGGAACGAGCTCTCCACCCTGGCTAAGGAACGAGCTCTCCACCCTGGCTAAGGAACGAGCTCTCCACCCTGACTAAGGAACGAGCTCTCCACCCTGGCTAAGGAACGAGCTCTCCACCCTGACTAAGGAACGAGCTCTCCACCCTGACTAAGGAACGAGCTCTCCACCCTGACTAAGGAACGAGCTCTCCACCCTGACTAAGGAACGAGCTCCCCACCCTGGCTGAGGAACGAGGCTACAAGCTCTCCACCCTGGCTAAGGAACGAGCTCTCCACCCTGGCTAAGGGACGAGGCTACAAGCTCTCCACCCTGGCTAAGGAACGAGCTCTCCACCCTGACTAAGGAACGAGGCTACAAGCTCTCCACCCTGCGTAAGGGACGAGCTCTCCAACCTGGCTAAGGGACAAGCTCTCCAACCTGACTAAGGAACGAGCTCTCCAACCTGGCTAAGGAACGAGCTCTCCAACCTGGCTAAGGAACGAGCTCTCCAACCTGGCTAAGGAACGAGGCTACAAGCTCTCCACCCTGCATAAGGGACGAGCTCTCCAACCTGGCTAAGGGACGAGCTCTCCAACCTGGCTAAGGAACGAGCTCTCCAACCTGGCTAAGGAACGAGCTCTCCACCCTGGCTAAGAAACGAGCTCTCCAACCTGGCTAAGGAACGAGCTCTCCACCCTGGCTAAGGAATGAGCTCTCCACCCTGGCTAAGGAACGAGCTCTCCACCCTGGCTAAGGAACGAGGCTACAAGCTCTCCACCCTGGCTAAGGAACGAGCTCTCCACCCTGGCTAAGGAACAAGCTCTCCACCCTAGCTAAGGAACGAGGCTACAAGCTCTCCACCCTGACTAAAGAACGAGGCTACGAGCACTCCAACCTGGCTAAGGAACGAGGCTACAAGCTCCCCACCCTGACTAAGGAACGAGCTCTCCAACCTGGCTAAGGGACGAGGCTACAAGCTTTCCACCCTGGCTAAGGAACGAGCTCCCCACCCTGGCTAAGGGACGAGGCTACAAGCTCTCCACCCTGGCTAAGGAACGAGCTCCCCACCCTGGCTAAGGAACGAACTCTCCACCCTGGCTAAGGAACGAACTCTCCACCCTGGCTAAGGAACGAGCTCTCCACCCTGGCTAAGGAACGAGCTCTCCACCCTGGCTAAGGAACGAGCTCTCCACCCTGGCTAAGGAACGAGCTCCCCACCCTGGCTAAGGAACGAGCTCTCCACCCTGGCTAAGGAACGAGCTCTCCACCCTGGCTAAGGAACGAGCTCTCCACCCTGGCTAAGGAACGAGCTCTCCACCCTGGCTAAGGAACGAGCTCTCCACCCTGGCTAAGGAACGAGCTCTCCACCCTGGCTAAGGAACGAGCTCTCCACCCTGGCTAAGGAACGAGCTCCCCACCCTGGCTAAGGAACGAGCTCCCCACCCTGGCTAAGGAACGAGCTCCCCACCCTGGCTAAGGAACGAGCTCTCCAACCTGGCTAAGGAACGAGCTCTCCACCCTGACTAAGGAACGAGGCTACAAGCTCCCCACCCTGACTAAGGAACGAGCCCCCCACCCTGGCTAAGGAACGAGCCCTCCAACCAGGCTAAGGAACGAGCTCTCCACCCTGACTAAGGAACGAGCTCTCCACCCTGACTAAGGAACGAGCTCTCCACCCTGGCTAAGGAACGAGCTCTCCACCCTGACTAAGGAACGAGCTCTCCACCCTGACTAAGGAACGAGCTCTCCACCCTGACTAAGGAACGAGCTCTCCACCCTGACTAAGGAACGAGCTCTCCACCCTGACTAAGGAACGAGCTCCCCACCCTGGCTGAGGAACGAGGCTACAAGCTCTCCACCCTGGCTAAGGAACGAGCTCTCCACCCTGGCTAAGGGACGAGGCTACAAGCTCTCCACCCTGGCTAAGGAACGAGCTCTCCACCCTGACTAAGGAACGAGGCTACAAGCTCTCCACCCTGCGTAAGGGACGAGCTCTCCAACCTGGCTAAGGGACGAGCTCTCCAACCTGACTAAGGAACGAGCTCTCCAACCTGGCTAAGGAACGAGCTCTCCACCCTGACTAAGGAACGAGGCTACAAGCTCTCCACCCTGCCTAAGGGACGAGCTCTCCAACCTGGCTAAGGGACGAGCTCTCCAACCTGACTAAGGAACGAGCTCTCCAACCTGGCTAAGGAACGAGCTCTCAACCCTGGCTAAGGAACGAGGCTACAAGCTCTCCACCCTGACTAAGGGACGAGGCTACAAGCTCTCCACCCTGACTAAGGGACGAGCTCTCCAACCTGGCTAAGGGACGAGGCTACAAGCTCTCCACCCTGGCTAAGGAACGAGCTCTCCACCCTGGCTAAGGAACGAGGCTACGAGCTCTCCACCCTGACTAAGGAACGAGGCTACGAGCTCTCCACCCTGGCTAAGGAACGAGCTCCCCACCCTGGCTAAGGAACGAGGCTACGAGCTCCCCACCCTGGCTAAGGAACGAGCTCTCCACCCTGGCTAAGGGACGAGCTCTCCAACCTGGCTAAGGAACGAGGCTACAAGCTCTCCACCCTGACTAAGGAACGAGGCTACAAGCTCTCCACCCTGACTAAGGAACGAGCTCTCCAACCTGGCTAAGGGACGAGGCTACAAGCTCTCCACCCTAACTAAGGAACGAGCTCCCCAACCTGGCTAAGGGACGAGGCTACAAGCTCTCCACCCTGGCTAAGGGACGAGGCTACGAGCTCCCCACCCTGACTAAGGAACGAGGCTACGAGCTCCCCACCCTGGCTAAGGAACGAGGCTACAAGCTCCCCACCCTGGCTAAGGAACGAGCTCTCCAACCTGGCTAACGGACGAGGCTACAAGCTCTCCACCCTGACTAAGGAACGAGGCTACAAGCTCTCCACCCTGACTAAGGAACGAGCTCCCCACCCTGGCTAAGGAACGAGGCTACAAGCTCTCCACCCTGGCTAAGGAACGAGGCTACAAGCTCTCCACCCTGGCTAAGGAACGAGCTCTCCAACCTGGCTAAGGGACGAGACTACAAGCTCTCCACCCTGACTAAGGAACGAGCTCCCCACCCCGACTAAGGAACGAGCTCCCCACCCCGACTAAGGAACGAGCTCCCCACCCCGACTAAGGAACGAGCTCCCCACCCCGACTAAGGAACGAGCTCCCCACCCCGACTAAGGAACGAGCTCCCCACCCTGGCTAAGGAACGAGCTCTCCAACCTGGCTAAGGGACGAGGCTACAAGCTCTCCACCCTGACTAAGGAACGAGGCTACAAGCTCTCCACCCTGACTAAGGAACGAGGCTACAAGCTCTCCACCCTGACTAAGGAACGAGCTCCCCACCCTGACTAAGGAACGAGGCTACAAGCTCCCCACCCTGGCTAAGGAACGAGCTCCCCACCCTGGCTAAGGAACGAGCTCCCCACCCTGGCTAAGGAACGAGCTCCCCACCCTGGCTAAGGAACGAGCTCCCCACCCTGGCTAAGGAACGAGCTCCCCACCCTGGCTAAGGAACGAGCTCTCCAACCTGGCTAAGGGACGAGCTCTCCAACCTGACTAAGGAACGAGCTCTCCAACCTGACTAAGGAACGAGCTCTCCAACCTGGCTAAGGAACGAGCTCTCCAACCTGGCTAAGGAACGAGCTCTCAACCCTGGCTAAGGAACGAGGCTACAAGCTCTCCACCCTGACTAAGGGACGAGGCTACAAGCTCTCCACCCTGGCTAAGGGACGAGGCTACAAGCTCTCCACCCTGGCTAAGGAACGAGCTCTCCACCCTGGCTAAGGAACGAGGCTACGAGCTCTCCACCCTGACTAAGGAACGAGGCTACGAGCTCTCCACCCTGGCTAAGGAACGAGCTCCCCACCCTGGCTAAGGGACGAGGCCACGAGCTCCCCACCCTGGCTAAGGGACGAGGCTACGAGCTCCCCACCCTGGCTAAGGAACGAGCTCTCCACCCTGGCTAAGGGACGAGCTCTCCAACCTGGCTAAGGAACGAGGCTACAAGCTCTCCACCCTGACTAAGGAACGAGGCTACAAGCTCTCCACCCTGACTAAGGAACGAGGCTACGAGCTCCCCACCCTAACTAAGGAACGAGCTCCCCACCCTGGCTAAGGGACGAGGCTACAAGCCCTCCACCCTGGCTAAGGGACGAGGCTACGAGCTCCCAACCCTGACTAAGGAACGAGGCTACGAGCT
The DNA here is from genome assembly GCF_013265735.2 of Oncorhynchus mykiss. NCBI lineage: Eukaryota > Metazoa > Chordata > Actinopteri > Salmoniformes > Salmonidae > Oncorhynchus > Oncorhynchus mykiss. Next base: position 1,165,284 of record NC_048587.1, on the reverse strand, counting down.
CCCCACCCTGGCTAAGGAACGAGGCTACAAGCTCTCCACCCTGGCTAAGGAACGAGGCTACAAGCTCTCCACCCTGGCTAAGGAACGAGCTCTCCAACCTGGCTAAGGGACGAGGCTACAAGCTCTCCACCCTGACTAAGGAACGAGCTCCCCACCCTGACTAAGGAACGAGCTCCCCACCCTGACTAAGGAACGAGCTCCCCACCCTGACTAAGGAACGAGCTCCCCACCCCGACTAAGGAATGAGCTCCCCACCCCGACTAAGGAATGAGCTCCCCACCCCGACTAAGGAATGAGCTCCCCACCCTGGCTGAGGAACGAGCTCCCCACCCTGGCTAAGGAACGAGCTCTCCAACCTGGCTAAGGGACGAGGCTACAAGCTCTCCACCCTGACTAAGGAACGAGGCTACAAGCTCCCCACCCTGACTAAGGAACGAGCTCCCCACCCTGGCTAAGGAACGAGCTCTCCACCCTGGCTAAGGAATGAGGCTACAAGCTCCCCACCCTGGCTAAGGAACGAGCTCCCCACCCTGGCTAAGGAACGAGCTCTCCAACCAAAATAACCTCACACTCAACGTCAACAAAACTAAGGAGATGATTGTGGACTTCAGGAAACAGCAGAGGGAACACCCCCCTATCCACATCGATGGAACAGTAGTGGAGAGGGTAGCAAGTTTTAAGTTCCTCGGCATACACATCACAGACAAACTGAATTGGTCCACTCACACAGACAAACTGAATTGGTCCACTCACACAGACAGCATTGTGAAGAAGGCGCAGCAGCGCCTCTTCAACCTCAGGAGGCTGAAGAAATTTGGCTTGTCACCAAAAGCACTCACAAACTTCTACAGATGCACAATCGAGAGCATCCTGGCGGGCTGTATCACCGCCTGGTACGGCAACTGCTCCGCCCTCAACCGTAAGGCTCTCCAGAGGGTGGTGAGGTCTGCACAACGCATCACCGGGGGCAAACTACCTGCCCTCCAGGACACCTACACCACCCGATGTCACAGGAAGGCCATAAAGATCATCAAGGACATCAACCACCCGAGCCACTGCCTGTTAACCCCGCTATCATCCAGAAGGCGAGGTCAGTACAGGTGCATCAAAGCTGGGACCGAGAGACTGAAAAACAGCTTCTATCTCAAGGCCATCAGACTGTTAAACAGCCACCACTAACATTGAGTGGCTGCTGCCAACACACTGACACTGACTCAACTCCAGCCACTTTAATAATGGGAATTGATGGGAAATGATGTAAATATATCACTAGCCACTTTAAACAATGCTACCTTATATAATGTTACTTACCCTACATTATTCATCTCATATGCATACGTATATACTGTACTCTATATCATCGACTGTATCCTTATGTAATACATGTATCACTAGCCACTTTAAACTATGCCACTTTGTTTACATACTCATCTCATTTGTACATACTGTACCCGATACCATCTACTGTATCTTGCCTATGCTGCTCTGTACCATCACTCATTCATATATCATTATGTACATATTCTTTATCCCCTTACACTGTGTACAAGACAGTAGTTTTGGAATTGTTAGTTAGATTACTTGTTGGTTATTACTGCATTGTCGGAACTAGAAGCACAAGCATTTCGCTACACTCGCATTAACATCTGCTAACCATGTGTATGTGACAAATAAAATTTGATTTGATTTGAACCTGGCTAAGGAACGAGCTCTCCACCCTGGCTAAGGAACGAGCTCTCCACCCTGGCTAAGGAACGAGCTCCCCACCCTGGCTAAGGAACGAGCTCCCCACCCTGGCTAAGGAACGAGCTCCCCACCCTGGCTAAGGAACGAGCTCCCCAACCTGGCTAAGGAACGAGCTCTCCAACCTGGCTAAGGAACGAGCTCTCCAACCTGGCTAAGGAACGAGCTCTCCACCCTGACTAAGGAACGAGGCTACAAGCTCCCCACCCTGACTAAGGAACGAGCTCCCCACCCTGGCTAAGGAACGAGCTCTCCAACCTGGCTAAGGAACGAGCTCTCCAACCTGGCTAAGGAACGAGCTCTCCACCCTGGCTAAGGAACGAGCTCTCCACCCTGACTAAGGAACGAGCTCTCCACCCTGACTAAGGAACGAGCTCCCCACCCTGGCTAAGGAACGAGCTCCCCACCCTGGCTAAGGAACGAGCTCTCCACCCTGGCTAAGGAACGAGCTCTCCAACCTGGCTAAGGAACGAGCTCTCCAACCTGGCTAAGGAACGAGCTCTCCAACCTGGCTAAGGAACGAGCTCTCCACCCTGGCTAAGGAACGAGCTCTCCACCCTGGCTAAGGAACGAGCTATCAACCCTGGCTAAGGAACGAGCTCTCCACCCTGACTAAGGAACGAGCTCTCCACCCTGGCTAAGGAACGAGCTCTCCACCCTGGCTAAGGAACGAGCTCTCCACCCTGACTAAGGAACGAGCTCTCCACCCTGACTAAGGAACGAGCTCTCCACCCTGACTAAGGAACGAGCTCCCCACCCTGGCTAAGGAACGAGGCTACAAGCTCTCCACCCTGGCTAAGGGACGAGGCTACAAGCTCTCCTCCCTGGCTAAGGAACGAGCTCTCCACCCTGACTAAGGAACAAGGCTACAAGCTCTCCACCCTGGCTAAGGGACGAGCTCTCCAACCTGGCTAAGGGACGAGGCTACGAGCTCTCCACCCTGGCTAAGGGACGAGCTCTCCAACCTGACTAAGGAACGAGCTCTCCAACCTGGCTAAGGAACGAGCTCTCCAACCTGGCTAAGGAACGAGCTCTCCAACCTGGCTAAGGAACGAGCTCTCCAACCTGGCTAAGGAACGAGCTCTCCACCCTGGCTAAGGAACGAGCTCTCAACCCTGGCTAAGGAACGAGGCTACAAGCTCTCCACCCTGACTAAGGAACGAGGCTACAAGCTCTCCACCCTGACTAAGGGACGAGGCTACAAGCTCTCCACCCTGGCTAAGGAACGAGCTCTCCACCCTGGCTAAGGAACGAGGCTACGAGCTCTCCACCCTGACTAAGGAACGAGCTCTCCACCCTGGCTAAGGAACGAGGCTATGAGCTCCCCACCCTGACTAAGGAACGAGCTCCCCACCCTGGCTAAGGAACGAGCTCCCCACCCTGACTAAGGAACGAGCTCCCCACCCTGACTAAGGAACGAGCTCCCCACCCTGGCTAAAGAACGAGCTCCCCACCCTGACTAAGGAACGAGCTCCCCACCCTGACTAAGGAACGAGGCTACAAGCTCTCCACCCTGACTAAGGAACGAGGCTACAAGCTCTCCACCCTGACTAAGGAACGAGCTCCCCAACCTGGCTAAGGAACGAGGCTACAAGCTCTCCACCCTGACTAAGGAACGAGGCTACAAGCTCTCCAACCTGACTAAGGAACGAGGCTACGAGCTCCCCACCCTGACTAAGGAACGAGCTCTCCAACCTGGCTAAGGGACGAGGCTACAAGCTCTCCACCCTAACTAAGGAACGAGCTCCCCAACCTGGCTAAGGGACGAGGCTACAAGCTCTCCACCCTGGCTAAGGGACGAGGCTACGAGCTCCCCACCCTGACTAAGGAACGAGGCTACGAGCTCCCCACCCTGGCTAAGGAACGAGGCTACAAGCTCCCCACCCTGGCTAAGGAACGAGCTCTCCAACCTGGCTAACGGACGAGGCTACAAGCTCTCCACCCTGACTAAGGAACGAGGCTACAAGCTCTCCACCCTGACTAAGGAACGAGCTCCCCACCCTGGCTAAGGAACGAGGCTACAAGCTCTCCACCCTGGCTAAGGAACGAGCTCTCCAACCTGGCTAAGGGACGAGGCTACAAGCTCTCCACCCTGACTAAGGAACGAGCTCCCCACCCTGACTAAGGAACGAGCTCCCCACCCTGACTAAGGAACGAGCTCCCCACCCTGACTAAGGAACGAGCTCCCCACCCTGACTAAGGAACGAGCTCCCCACCCTGACTAAGGAACGAGCTCCCCACCCTGACTAAGGAACGAGCTCCCCACCCCGACTAAGGAACGAGCTCCCCACCCCGACTAAGGAACGAGCTCCCCACCCCGACTAAGGAACGAGCTCCCCACCCCGACTAAGGAACGAGCTCCCCACCCTGACTGAGGAACGAGCTCCCCACCCTGGCTAAGGAACGAGCTCTCCAACCTGGCTAAGGGACGAGGCTACAAGCTCTCCACCCTGACTAAGGAACGAGGCTACAAGCTCCCCACCCTGACTAAGGAACGAGCTCCCCACCCTGACTAAGGAACGAGCTCTAACCTGACTAAGGAACGAGCTCCCCACCCTGGCTAAGGTACGAGCTCCCCACCCTGGCTAAGGAACGAGGCTACAAGCTCTCCACCCTGACTAAGGAACGAGCTCCCCACCCTGACTAAGGAACGAGCTCTCCACCCTGGCTAAGGAACGAGCTCTCCACCCTGGCTAAGGAACGAGGCTACAAGCTCCCCACCCTGACTAAGGAACGAGCTCTCCACCCTGGCTAAGGGACGAGCTCCCCACCCTGGCTAAGGGACGAGCCCTCCACCCTGGCTAAGGGACGAGCCCTCCACCCTGGCTAAGGGACGAGCCCTCCACCCTGGCTAAGGGACGAGCTCTCCACCCTGACTAAGGAACGAGCTCTCCAACCTGGCTAAGGAACGAGCTCTCCAACCTGGCTAAGGAACGAGCTCTCCAACCTGGCTAAGGAACGAGCTCTCCAACCTGGCTAAGGAACGAGCTCTCCAACCTGGCTAAGGAACGAGCTCTCCCACCCTGGCTAAGGAACGAGCTCTCCCACCCTGACTAAGGAACGAGCTCCCCACCCTGGCTAAGGAACGAGCTCCCCACCCTGACTAAGGAACGAGCTCCCCACCCTGACTAAGGAACGAGCTCCCCACCCTGGCTAAGGAACGAGCTCCCCACCCTGGCTAAGGAACGAGCTCCCCACCCTGACTAAGGAACGAGCTCCCCACCCTGGCTAAGGAACGAGGCTACAAGCTCTCCACCCTGACTAAGGAACGAGGCTACAAGCTCTCCACCCTGACTAAGGAACGATGCTACAAGCTCTCCACCCTGACTAAGGAACGATGCTACAAGCTCTCCACCCTGACTAAGGAACGAGGCTACAAGCTCTCCACCCTGACTAAGGAACGAGCTCCCCACCCTGGCTGAGGAACGAGGCTACAAGCTCTCCACCCTGACTAAGGAAGTTAACGTTTCTAGACTCCATCTGCAAAATCAGCGCTAGTAAGAGTTAAAGGAGAAAACAAGTACAACAGTCTGAAGTACAACAGCACCTTCCCACCTTGGTAGAACGTATAACAATGTGTAATGAGACCTGGTCTGTTACAGTAGTTAGCTGTTTGAGATCTAGTCTCTACAGTATAATAGTATCTATATGGATGTGGTGAGGGCCCCTACCCTCCTCGGTGTACATGAGGCCTGGTCTATCGTCTCCCACAGGTCTGGGTGGGGGCCACAGGGTCTTCAGGTGCCCAGGGAGGGGGGCCCGGCCCTCAAAGTGTTCCATGGAGTGGGGGGGCTGGCTGACCGCTGCCCACGTGTACAGCTGGTCTTGCTGGGGGAGAGAGGGAGATAATATGGCATACATGAGGACATAAGATAAAATAGCATAAGGGGACAACAGAGGACAAAAGAGGAGATATAATGCTGTTAGGGGACAATAGAACAGTGGTTCCTCCTTTAAAAAATTGTGAGCTTACGCCGCGGGACTTAAAGGTAATTTGTGGTTTAGTACGGTACCCTGCGTCACTTCATTGCTCCAGACCAGCGCAAGGGGGAGTTAGAGCACTGATTGTGCTTTTGGGTCCTACTGTGTCTAACTGACAATGAACAGGCGACATAAACCGAAATTGAAACTGATAATTGTGCACGACTATCAGTATTACTTACTAAAACTGTTGTTACACAAAGGTTTTTATTATTTTATTTGTTAGGATTATTTATCTTACTGTAGTAGTATTAGTAGTAGTAGTAGTGTAGGCCACTCCCGACCGGTCACGTTGTACAGCGCCTGAGTGACGCAACGGTCTAAGACAATGCATTTCTCCCTCTAAAAACAAATAAATAATTCTAAATAACAAACAGGCTTTTTTCATAAATTAGTAACAACGTCTCACCCCATGTTTAAGAATGGCCTTTTTCTTGCTGATTTGTAACAAATCTCCTAAATATTTAAGGGGCATTGCACTAATAAAAGGCACTGACTAGGGAAACATTACGCTGTTCTGTTCTTAGTGTCAGTCTGCAGGTTCAAACTAAAACAATGTAACTAATAATGTAGGAGACATGAGTCTCACTAGTGTTGAGTCATGTGCTGATAAAAGTGGTGTAGGTAATTTAAAGAGAATATTGAAGTTAGAAGCAAAAGCCTACAACTATTTTAGCACCGTTTCACGCTGCTCTGAGACAAGCATGAGGACTGGTCTTGATAAATGAATGAGATTGTTATTTGAACGTAATCTCGGTTTGGGTATTGGTTGGACTAGAATTAGAAAATTAGGGTGTATAAATGTTATGCTCTTAGCGTAACTTATTTTACTACGCAAGTCAACAAATTCAAATTTACAAGGACAGTCTACTCCTTCCTCCCTGTCGGGGACTTGAACCCCAGTCTCCCGCGTGCCCTGCCAGCACGACATTGGGATTCTTTAGCTAAATAGCCCACTACTGTACTACCGACCGTTACGTTGTACAACGCCATATTTTCCGCTCCATCCTAACGCAAACCCAGAGGGTTTTTAGTTTTTCTTGGAATAGAAACACCATAATATTAAATTAATTAATTAAGCGAGTACCAGTCAAAAGTTGACACACCTACTCATTCCAGGATTTTTTATTTTTTTGTACAATTTTCTACATTGTAGAATAATAGTGAAGACATCCAAACTATGAAATAACACATGAAATCAGTTAACACATTTATTTACAAGGACAGTCTGCTCCTTTCTCCCCGTCGGGGAATTGAACCCCGGTCTCCCATATGCCAGTATTCTCTAGTACAGCAATTATTGAAGGTACTTGAGGTCACTGAGAAAGTCTGGACATGGCCTGCTCTCCCTTATGTAAGAAATTAGGGACTTTCCCATGTTTACTTCAGTATGTATTGTAGGCTGTGTTTACTTGTCAGACTACATAGTCACCTAATAAACAAATGCAGGTGGCTTTTCTTCAAAATGCTTTAAATGCTTTATTACCCAAATGTGAAAGCATATACTGTATAGTGCTGTATTTCTTCATCAGCATCTTTATGCTTTTGTTAATAAAATGATAAAAAATCATCTTTCAAAATGCAGATGTTGATTTAGTTATGGTAATAATGATAATCATAATGATGAATGACCATGGGAATAAACATCACTGATTTACAGAAATATTGGAACAAAGTTGTCTAACGAAGGCAAACAAATTGTTGCTTACTGGAAAATACTCCTTCAAACACACGGTCACGTTGTACAGCGTCATTATGGCTATTAGCAGGGCTATATTTTGGGCTTTCTAAAATTATTTTAGCCTTTATTCAGATTACAATCGCTCACCGTTATTTTCTTTAAATGAAATAATCTCAAATATTGTTATATATATCCTTCTATTCTTAAGATATATGTGCTGACTGAATATAAGCAAGTGATGTCTTCTAAATAATCAACCAATCACATGGACTAATCCCATTTCAGATGGAAAACTCTCGTCTTGGATGCTGAGTGCAACGGAAACACTCCATGACCGCTTAGTGACATCACATGCCGTGTGTACTCAACCATGTTAGATCGAAGAACAAAAGCACCCGTCCCAAATGTCCCCTGGTCAAAAGTAGTGCACTACATAGGGAATAGGGTGCTACCACACTTTGGACAGAGACACAGCCTTGTGCATATTGCTCCCATGCTAACCTGCAGGTGCTCAAATAGGTTGCATTTCCTGCGGACGGTTTGTTTGAGTTTGAGCCATGCTAGGTCCAGCCTCCTCTCCCTCTCCTCCCCTCTTCCCTGGCCGTTGATGGTTAGTAGCTCTCGGACTAGCTCAGGAACCCGAGACAGCACCACACACTCAGAGGTCCCCACATCATCATTAGCTAGAGCCAGGGAGGAGGAGGAAGAGCCCCCATCGGTCTCTGACATATACGCCATGTCCTTGTCTGCTTTAATCTGTCAGTTCCTGGACAGAATATTGAATTTTATGGCGCATAGCCTCCGGACTCAGCTCTCTGCACTTCCTGTTTGGAACATGTAGGTAGGTATTCCATCATCGCCAAGACCGCTGAGGGAATAATGTGGAGTTTGCATTTTAGAAAAATAAAATCAACAAATCCCTCGAGGTGGTAAACGGTGGTGTTTTATTCCTCAGGGATGTAAACGGTGGTGTTTTTTCCCTCTGCTCTGCTGTTCTCTAATCCTCTTCTGACAATGCAGTGAGTTACTGCCAGTATGACACTTCTTTCCTGTCACCGGTCTGCGATACTGAGAACTCCCAAAGACGCTGCATCCTCTGTGAAACTGCAGCAGTCCCCAGAAACATTGGGCGTCGCTGCCCTCCCCTCCTGTTCTCATGGTAACTCTGACCAGTCCAGACTCAGAGAGCCTGATATAGTGGACTGGTCTCTTCTCCCTGCTGTCATTGTAGCTTCAGGCAAGTCACCGGGTTTTTGCACAGGCTGATGGGACGGCTTGCAGTCAGATCAGGTTGCTTTATGACTACGCTTTCTCCTTCTCTATACTGCTGCTCTGTGCTGCACAGGGAGGAGAGGGGAGAGGGAGGGCAGTGGCAGAGAATGATCAGATATTCACAGGTCAAAGCCTGAGAGCTGCCCTGTCCCATCCTTTCCTGTCTGTAATCAGCTACACTTTGCCTTAGTGTTCCCATGACCAGATTAGGGCATCAGGCTACAATCTGAAACCGGTCACATCTGTATACCTCTGAGGAGAACATAAGTCAGGCAGGGAGGGAGTGCAAAAGGGCTGTCGTTCTCTGTTATAGCTAAACATGCAGCAGTACAGTGTTCACACAGCTAGCCAGGAGGCTGGTCCCTCCAGAGACACACTGTACCAACAGCTAGCCAGGAGACTGGTCCCTCCATAGAGACACACTGTACCAACAGCTAGCCAGAAGGCTGGTCCCTCCAGAGAGACACGCTGTACCAACAGCTAGCCAGGAGACTGGTCCCTCCAGAGAGACACGCTGTACCAACAGCTAGCCAGGAGACTGGTCCCTCCAGAGAGACACGCTGTACCAACAGCTAGCCAGGAGACTGGTCCCTCCAGAGACACGCTGTACCAACAGCTAGCCAGCAGGCTGATCCCTCCAGAGACACGCTGTACCAACAGCTAGCCGGGAGACTGGTCCCTCCAGAGACACGCTGTACCAACAGCTAGCCAGGAGACTGGACCCTCCAGAGACACGCTGTACCAACAGCTAGCCGGGAGACTGGACCCTCCAGAGACACGCTTTACCAACAGCTAGCCGGGAGACTGGTCCCTCCAGAGAGACGCTGTACCAACAGCTAGCAAGGAGACTGGTCCCTCCAGAGAGACGCTGTACCAACAGCTAGCCAGGAGACTGGTCCCTCCAGAGACACGCTGTACCAACAGCTAGCCAGGAGACTGGTCCCTCCAGAGAGACGCTGTACCAACAGCTAGCCAGGAGACTGGTCCCTCCAGAGAGACACACTGTACCAACAGCTAGCCAGGAGGCAGGTCCCTCCAGAGAGACACACTGTACCAACAGCTAGCCAGGAGGCTGGTCCCTCCAGAGAGACACACTGTACCAACAGCTAGCCAGGAGGCTGGTCCCTCCAGAGAGACAAACTGTACCAACAGCTAGCCAGGAGGCTGGTCCCTCCAGAGAGACAAACTGTACCAACAGCTAGCCAGGAGGCTGGTCCCTCCAGAAACACACTGTACCAACAGCTAGCCAGGAGACTGGTCCCTCCAGAGACACGCTGTACCAACAGCTAGCCAGGAGACTTGTCCCTCCAGAGAGACACTGTACCAACAGCTAGCCAGGAGACTGGTCCCTCCAGAGAGACACACTGTACCAACAGCTAGCCAGGAGACTGGTCCCTCCAGAGACACGCTGTACCAACAGCTAGCCAGGAGACTTGTCCCTCCAGAGAGACACTGTACCAACAGCTAGCCAGGAGACTGGTCCCTCCAGAGAGACACACTGTACCAACAGCTAGCCAGGAGACTGGTCCCTCCATAGAGACACACTGTACCAACAGCTAGCCAGGAGACTGGTCCCTCCAGAGACACGCTGTACCAACAGCTAGCCAGGAGACTGGTCCCTCCAGAGAGACACACTGTACCAACAGCTAGCCAGGAGACTGGTCCCTCCATAGAGACACACTGTACCAACAGCTAGCCAGGAGGCTGGTCCCTCCATAGAGACACACTGTACCAACAGCTAGCCAGGAGACTGGTCCCTCCAGAGAGACACACTGTACCAACAGCTAGCCAGGAGACTGGTCCCTCCATAGAGACACACTGTACCAACAGCTAGGCAGGAGACTGGTCCCTCCAGAGAGACACACTGTACCAACACCTAGCCAGGAGGCTGGTCCCTCCAGAAACACACTGTACCAACAGCTAGGCAGGAGACTGGTCCCTCCAGAGAGACACACTGTACCAACACCTAGCCAGGAGGCTGGTCCCTCCAGAGAGCCACTAAGAACACTGACTCCGCATCCTCAAGCATTTATGATTTTCACTGTGGCATTGTCACCATAACAACAAGGTGGCTCTTGTTGCAGGTAGCATCACAGCCATTAGCGTTGTGGTATAGAGCTCAGAGCACTCGAACTCAGCAGAACCATACCTAAAGGGCATAGCGACTGACCGACATCCAGAGGGCATAGCGACTGACCGACACCCAGAGGGCATAGCGGCCGGCCGACACCCAGAGGGCATAGCGGCCGGCCGACACCCAGAGGGCATAGCGGCCGGCCGACACCCAGAGGGCATAGCGGCCGGCCGACACCCAGAGGGCATAGCGGCCGGCCGACACCCAGAGGGCATAGCGGCCGGCCGACACCCAGAGGGCATAGCGACTGACCGACACCCAGAGGGCATAGCGGCCGGCCGACACCCAGAGGGCATAGCGACTGACCGACACCCAGAGGGCATAGCGGCCGGCCGACACCCAGAGGGCATAGCGACTTACCGACATCCAGATAGCATAGTGTAATCAGCGATGAAACTTGATTTAATTTCTTACTGGTAAGGAACGCACAGCATTTTGTACAGAGTAGCCTACTCTGCTGACTCAAATCAATAAAAAAAGTCTGATCGATATAAAAGGCCTACGAAAAGGGGAGACAAATACACTATAAACGTCCATCCAACCTGGAGGAGGAAATGATTGTCCCAAAACAAACTGAAGTGTCACTGACCCAATGATAAAGACAGTGAATATGCACGATTTTCTTCGCTGGTGCTAATAAGATAAGCTACAAAAAAATAAGATAAGCTACTCAATTACAGTGCCTTGCGAAAGTATTCGGCCCCCTTGAACTTTGCGACCTTTTGCCACATTTCAGGCTTTAAACATAAAGATATAAAGCTGTATTTTCTTGTGAAGAATAAACAACAAGTGGGACACAATCATGAAGTGGAACGACATTTATTGGATATTTCAAACTTTTTTAACAAATCAAAAACTGAAACATTGGGCGTGCAAAATTATTCAGCCCCTTTACTTTCAGTGCAGCAAACTCTATCCAGAAGTTCAGTGAGGATCTCTGAATGATCCAATGTTGACCTAAATGACTAATGATGATACATACAATCCACCTGTGTGTAATCAAGTCGCCGTATAAATGCACCTGCACTGTGATAGTCTCAGAGGTCCGTTCAAAGCGCAGAGAGCATCATGAAGAACAAGGAACACACCAGGCAGGTCCGAGATACTGTTGTGAAGAAGTTTAAAGCCGGATTTGGATACAAAAATATTTCCCAAGCTTTAAACATCCCAAGGAGCACTGTGCAAGCGATAATATTGAAATGGAAGGAGTATCAGACACTGCAAATCTACCAAGACCTGGCCGTCCCTCTAAACTTTCAGCTCATACAAGGAGAAGACTGATCAGAGATGCAGCCAAGAGGCCCATGATCACTCTGGATGAACTGCAGAGATCTACAGCTGAGGTGGGAGACTCTGTCCATAGGACAACAATCAGTCGTGTATTGCACAAATCTGGCCTTTATGGAAGAGTGGCAAGAAGAAAGCCATTTCTTAAAGATATCCATGAAAAGTGTTGTTTAAAGTTTGCCACAAGCCACCTGGGAGACACACCAAACATGTGGAAGAAGGTGCTCTGGTCAGATGAAACCAAAATTGAACTTTTTGGCAACAATGCAAAACGTTATGTTTGGCGTAAAAGCAACACAGCTGAACACACCATCCCCACTGTCAAACATGGTGGTGGCAGCATCATGGTTTGGGCCTGCTTTTCTTCAGCAGGGACAGGGAAGATGGTTAAAATTGATGGGAAGATGGATGGAGCCAAATACAGGACCATTCTGGAAGAAAACCTGATGGAGTCTGCAAAAGACCTGAGACTGGGACGGAGATTTGTCTTCCAACAAGACAATGATCCAAAACATAAAGCAAAATCTACAATGGAATGGTTCAAAAATAAACATATCCAGGTGTTAGAATGGCCAAGTCAAAGTCCAGACCTGAATCCAACCGAGAATCTGTGGAAAGAACTGAAAACTGCTGTTCACAAATGCTCTCCATCCAACCTCACTGAGCTCGAGCTGTTTTGCAAGGAGGAATGGGAAAAAATGTCAGTCTCTCGATGTGCAAAACTGATAGAGACATACCCCAAGCGACTTACAGCTGTAATCGCAGCAAAAGGTGGCGCTACAAAGTATTAACTTAAGGGGGCTGAATAATTTTGCACGCCCAATTTTTCAGTTTTTGATTTGTTAAAAAAGTTTGAAATATCCAATAAATGTCGTTCCACTTCATGATTGTGTCCCACTTGTTGTTGATTCTTCACAAAAAAATACAGTTTTATATCTTTATGTTTGAAGCCTGAAATGTGGCAAAAGGTCGCAAAGTTCAAGGGGGCCGAATACTTTCGCAAGGCACTGTAAGTTAAGAATTGTGATAACTAAAAGACCTATTGGAGTCTTTTCATTGTCTTCTCGTTACATCAATAGTAATTTGCTTTCCAAACAGTTTTCCCGTGAATGTATTTTTAAAATATTGCGATACGCATGACTGGGTTGCAAAACGACAATATGTTTGGTATTTGCAGCGCTGCTGCCCAGATTCAAAACATCTACTACGTGTAGGCTACTGTACTGCCGTTCTGCGACAGTCATTAGGTCTACGTGTAGGCTACTGTACTGCCGTTCTGCGAGTCAGTCATTAGGTCTACACGTGTAGGCTACTGTACTGCCGTTCTGCGACAGTCAGTCATTAGGTCTACGTGTAGGCTACTGTACTGCAATTCTGTGACAGTCAGTCATTAGGTCTACGTGTAGGCTACTGTACTGCAATTCTGTGACAGTCAGTCATTAGGTCTACACCTGTAGCCTGAATTGATGCATCCACTGTTGTCCATGCGCGCCTCGGTCTCCGCCACTCATCTTGGCAATGTGTAAGTGTTCTCCTCAAACCACAACGCCATTTGGAGTGAAATCAAGTTTTACAGGTACGGCGCCCCACCACTATTTATTTTACCAAGACGCCGTACCAGACCGCCTTACTTTCACCCGAGTGTAACGGCAACAGAAGACTGCTGTGTGCTGCAGACGGATGCAGATACCCAGCATGGACGATGCTGTGATAAGGTGGTACTCGGGTTACAAAAGGCTGCTGGGAAATGTAGTCCAACCACGACACACTGGGCAGATGGTGTGTGTGCGCGCGCGTCAGAGCTCTTTGAAGACACCATCACATCACAGCCAAAAGACATGCCAACCAATCACCTCCAACAACACAGACAACATGATCCCTCCAAATGGGAATATGCTAATTTTAAGAGACTAAACCAGGGGAATATTTACTGTCTAACATACTGCATAGCACAATGGGACTGAACCAGGGGAATATTTACTGTCTAACATACTGCATATCAACAAGATGGGATATTTACTGTCTAACATACTGCATATCAACACAATGGGACTGAACCAGGGGAATATTTACTGTCTAGCATACTGCATAACACAATGGGACTGAACAAGGGGAATATTTACTGTCTAACATACTGCATATCAACAAGACGGGATATTTACTGTCTAACATACTGCATATCATAACACAATGGGACTGAACTTTATTTATTTAAAGAGGCAAGTCAGTGTTTACAATGACGGCCTGCCCCGGCAAAACCTGGACGATGCTGGGACAATTGGGCACCGCCCTATGGGACACAGCCTGGACTCGAACCAGAGACTGTAGTGAACGTATCAGATGCAGTGCCTTAGACAGCTGTGCCACTCGGGAAGTAACAGTGGGCCCTGACCTCTGGTACCTGTCCTGCTCCAGACCTAATCTAGAACACTTGATCCTAATAATTAAGTAGAATCGGGTAACTACAGTTGGAGTGAAAACCTACAGGAGGGTCTCTCTCCAGGAACAGGGTTGAGTGAAAACCTACAAGAGGGTCTCTCTCCAGGAACAGGGTTGGAGTGAAAACCTACAGGAGGGTCTCTCTCCAGGAACAGGGTTGGAGTGAAAACCTACAGGAGGGTCTCTCTCCAGGAACAGGGTTGGAGTGAAAACCTACAGGAGGGTCTCTCTCCAGGAACAGGGTTGGAGTGAAAACCTACAGGAGGGTCTCTCTCCAGCAACAGGGTTGAAGGCCCTGGTATAGGATATGACACTCACGTGGAACTTGCATGGCGCAGCGAGTTGTGGGTTGGACCCTCCTATTGTGTCTCTGAAGCAGTCAGTGAAGGGTAGCAACAGACCCATGGCCAGAATCCGAGAACACAGCTTCTCAGCTTCCTCTGGCTGGGCATCTTCCTGTTGCAGGAACAACTTCTCTAGGAGAGTACGACCTGGAGGTAGAGAGAGAGACATCAATATTACTACAGTCTAACAACTTCTCTAGGAGAGTACGACCTGGAGGTAGAGAGAGAGACGTCAATATTACTACAGTCTAACAACTTCTCTAGGAGAGTACGACCTGGAGGTAGAGAGAGAGACGTCAATATTACTACAGTCTAACAACTTCTCTAGGAGAGTACGACCTGGAGGTAGAGAGAGAGACGTCAATATTACTACAGTCTAACAACTTCTCTAGCAGAGTACGACCTGGAGGTAGAGAGAGAGACGTCAATATTACTACAGTCTAACAACTTCTCTAGGAGAGTACGCCCAGGAGTTAGAGACATCAATATTACTACAGTAGACCTAGAGTCAATGTGTGTGTGATATATATATATTTTAAAAACACGTCCCTTTTTCAGGACCCTGTCATTCAAAGATCATTCATAGAAATACAAATAACTTCACAGATCTTCATTGTAAAGGGTTTAAACACTGTTTCCCATGCTTGTTCAATGAACCATAAACAATTAATGAACATGCACCTGTGGAACGGTCGTTAAGACACCAACAGCTTACAGATGGTAGGCAATTAAGGTCACAGTTATGAATATTTAGGACACTAAAGAGGCCTTTCTACTGACTTGTAAAACACCAACAGAAAGATGCCCAGGGTCCCTGCTCATCTGCGTGAACGTGCCTTAGACAAGCTACAAGGAGGCATGAGGACTGCAGATGTGGCCAGGGCAATAAATTACAATGTCCGTACTGTGAGACACGTAAAACAGCGCTACAGGGAGACAGGACGGACATCTGACCGTCATCGCAGTGGCAAACCACGTGTAACACCTGCACAGGATTGGTACATCTGAACATCACACCTGCGGGACAGGTACAGGGTCACAAAAACTGCCCGAGTTACACCAGAACGCACAATCCCTCCATCAGTGCTCAGACTGTCCGCAATGGGCTGAGAGAGGCTGGACTGAGGGCTTGTAGGCCTGTTGTAAGGCAGGTCCTCACCAGACATAACCGGCAACAGCATTGTCTATGGGCACAAACCCACCATCGCTGGACCAGACAGGACAGGCAAAGTGCTCTTCACTGACGAGTCGCGGTTTTGTCTCACCAGGTGTGACGGTCGGATTCGCGTTTATCGTTGAAGGAATGAGCGTTACACCGAGGCCTGTACTCTGGAGCGGGATCGATTTAGAGGTGGAGGGTCCGTCATGGTCTGGGGTGGTGTGTCACAGCATCATCGGACTGAGCTTGTCGTCATTGCAGGCAATCTCAACACTGTGCTTTACAGGGAAGACATCCTCCTCCCTCATATGGTACCCTTTCTGCAGGCTCATCTTGACATGACCCTCCAGCATGACAATGCCACCCGCCATACTGCTCATTCTGTGCATGATTTCCTACAAGACAGGAATGTCAGTGTTCTGCCATGGCCAGCGAAGAGCCCAGATATAAATCCTATTGAGCACTTTTGGGACCTGTTGGATCGGAGGGTGAGGGCTAGGGCCTGTCATGACGTTGGCCTGGGGGTAGGTTTATGACAGTCATAAATACCTCTCCCCCCTTTTTCCTCTCTCTACCCTACTGATGTTACATTTGAAAATCCCTTGGTTAACATAGAGATTCTGGGAACATCAGAAGGTGGGGGGAAATGAACCATATTCTGGTAATCCGACCAGTTGAACATATGCAGTGGTACTTAATGAATATGATGTCAGTTCGGTTGTCATCTGAGACATTCTCATCAATGATAGGATGACAAACTCTACAGTGTAAAGTCCGCACATTGTAGTTATCGAATTCACATGGAATTGTTATTCAATTTAAATGTTTGAATATAAAATTATTGGTGAAGAGATTAAATGTAATTTTAGCTCCCAAATGAGAGATTTGGGTTTTCATAAGGTTAGGGCTCTGCTCAATCAGTGGCCCGCCCCTGTGAAGAGACATGGGCTGTAAACTATGAAAACACACCCTTCTCCCGCCACTATATAAAGCCTTGATGAAAATGTAACCTGTTTCGAGGATGTGAGGACGACGGTCCATATGTTAAAAGGACTAACATGTCAGCTGTTCCGGGTACATTAGGATGACAATCCAATGTCTGAATGGTTCAGATAATAACTACAGGACGAAGCCAACCTCAGCGTGAGCTTTGGTTGTGAATGGTATAAACTTTGAACTCTTATTCACTACAGAAGAGATACCTCCTAGCCGTTGAGTTAGCAACAGCAGCTGAAAACGTGGGCTACCGTGGGCTAAAGAACAGACAGAGTATCCCGTCTACCACACAATGACATTACTACAATGTTTCCCGTTCACCACCAGAGACATTCTTCAAAGGACAAAGAACTCGGTTTGGCAACACGGCCTTCCATTTACCACCAACCTAATGAAGCACAGCTCAGAGTAAATATGCATTTCCTTTTCCAGTCTTCCCGCTCTTTCACTCAAACCGAGACCCTTTTCTTTTGTGTAACCAGCTGTCATATCTGTTCCGCCCGCTAGGAACGTTTTCCTTTATGACATCATTTGAAATCAAGGTATGATTCATTCTGTGTATATGTAATTCTGTGTGATTAGTTAGGTATTTAGTAAATAAATAATTAAACCCAATGTTGTATTGCTGATTCAACTTGTTAGCCAGGGTTCGTGAAGATATCTGAAAGTTGTAAATTCTTGGTTGAGACGGACGTAAGGTGACGATTAATATTGACTGCTATTGACATAAAATATTACTAGGTCTTTAAGAGTTTATTAGGAAAATAACAGCTCTATAAATATTATTTCGTGGAGCCCCGACTTTCTAGTTAATTACATTTACATAATTAGCTCAATCAGGTGATATTAATTACATTTACATAATTAGCTCAATCAGGTAATATTAATCACATTTACATAATTAGCTCAATCAGGTAATATTAATTACAGAGAAAGGATTTTATAGACCGGCATGTCATATCACTTAATCCGGCATAGGCAAAGACACGACAGGCCCCCTCAGAAATGTCTGGGAACTTGCAGGTGCCTTGGTGAAAGAGTGGGGTAACATCTCACAACAAGAACTGGCAAATCTGGTGCAGTCCATGAGGAGGAGATGCACTGCAGTACTTAATGCAGCTGGTGGCCACACCAGATACTTACTGTTACTTTTGACCCCCCCCCCCCCCCCCCACCTTGTTCAGGGTCACATTTGTCCAGTTTGTCTCAGTTGTTGTATCTTATGTTCATTCAAATATTTACACGTTAAGTTTGCTGAAGATAAACACAGTTGACAGTGAGAGGACATCTCTTTTCCTTCCTCCTCCCATGGCACATCAACTTGACAGCGTGTTAAATGAATAAAGTCTGAAGGTGATACTTCTTTAGTGCTGATAACAAGCGCTGCCAGCCAGAACAGTCTGCCGCCAGCCAGAACAGTCTGCCGCCAGGGTGGCAACGTCAGAATAGTCTATATAGAAGCCTGTAAAAGACTAGCAGCAACCCTACATTCTAAAAGTAAGGAATAGAGAAGAAAATGTATTACATATCCCACCTAAAGGTTCTAGAGCCATCCCGCCTAAAAGTTCTAGAGCCATCCCGCCTAAAGGTTCTAGAGCCATCCCGCCTAAAGGTTCTAGAGCCATCCTGCCTAAAGGTTCTAGAGCCATCCCGCCTAAAAGTTCTAGAGCCATCCCGCCTAAAGGTTCTAGAGCCATCCTGCCTAAAGGTTCTAGAGCCATCCCGCCTAAAGGTTCTAGAGCCATCCCGCCTAAAGGTTCTAGAGCCATCCCGCCTAAAAGTTCTAGAGCCATCCCGCCTAAAGGTTCTAGAGCCATCCCGCCTAAAGGTTCTAGAGCCATCCCGCCTAAAGGTTCTAGAGCCATCCCGCCTAAAAGTTCTAGAGCCATCCCGCCTAAAGGTTCTAGAGCCATCCCGCCTAAAGGTTCTAGAGCCATCCTGCCTAAAGGTTCTAGAGCCATCCCGCCTAAAAGTTCTAGAGCCATCCCGCCTAAAGGTTCTAGAGCCATCCCGCCTAAAGGTTCTAGAGCCATCCTGCCTAAAGGTTCTAGAGCCATCCCGCCTAAAGGATTTTAGGATGGTGGGAGGAGACTGGAATGGAAGAACACACTGTATATAGAGAGGCACATTCCCTGAAGGATAACATCCATATACCAGAAACTCAAAAACCAAAATGGCAACCAGCCACATGGTGATATCGACATGCATTTTAACACGAGCACAACAAAGTGAATGGATAGACGAGGCTCTAGTTATGTCCTCTCCTCTATCATCAGTACTGTCTGTGTCTCCAGTAGAGCTGCTGAACCAACAGGGCTAATTATATTACAGCTGGCCCGTTAGTTAATATGGACAGAACTAATGAATGGCCTTTTAAAAAACGCCACCACTGGTTGTCATGACAGCCAAGCTGCATCTGAAATGGCACCCTGTTCCCTATGTAGTGCACTACATTTGACCAGGACTCATAGGGTTCCAGTGCACTACTGTTGACTATGAAGTGCAGTGGTCAACAGTAGTGCACTATATCGGGCTCTGGTTAACAGTAGTGTTCTATATAGGGAATAGGGCTCTGGTTAACAGTAGTGTTCTATATAGGGAATAGGGCTCTGGTAAACAGTAGTGTTCTATATAGAGAATAGGGCTCTGGTCAACAGTAGTGTTCTATATAGGGAATAGGGCTCTGGTCAACAGTAGTGTTCTATATAGGGAATAGGGCTCTGGTCAACAGTAGTGTTCTATATAGGGAATAGGGCTCTGGTTAACAGTAGTGTTCTATATAGGGAATAGGGCTCTGGTAAACAGTAGTGTTCTATATAGAGAATAGGGCTCTGGTCAACAGTAGTGTTCTATATAGGGAATAGGGCTCTGGTCAACAGTAGTGTTCTATATAGGGAATAGGGCTCTGGTCAACAGTAGTGTTCTATATAGGGAATAGGGCTCTGGTTAACAGTAGTGTTCTATATAGGGAATAGGGCTCTGGTCAACAGTAGTGTTCTATATAGGGAATAGGGCTCTGGTAAACAGTAGTGTTCTATATAGAGAATAGGGCTCTGGTCAACAGTAGTGTTCTATATAGGGAATAGGGCTCTGGTCAACAGTAGTGTTCTATATAGGGAATAGGGCTCTGGTCAACAGTAGTGTTCTATATAGGGAATAGGGCTCTGGTTAACAGTAGTGTTCTATATAGGGAATAGGGCTCTGGTCAACAGTAGTGTTCTATATAGGGAATAGGGCTCTGGTCAACAGTAGTGTTCTATATAGGGAATAGGGCTCTGGTCAACAGTAGTGTTCTATATAGGGAATAGGGCTCTGGTCAACAGTAGTGTTCTATATAGGGTTCTGGTCAACAGTAGTGTTCTATATAGGGCTCTGGTCAACAGTAGTGTTCTATATAGGGAATAGGGCTCTGGTCAACAGTAGTGTTCTATATAGGGAATAGGGCTCTGGTCTAAAGTAGTGTTCTATATAGGGAATAGGGCTCTGGTCTAAAGTAGTGCTCTATATAGGGAATAGGGCTCTGGTCAACAGTAGTGTTCTATATAGGGAATAGGGCTCTGGTCAACAGTAGTGTTCTATATAGGGAATAGGGCTCTGGTCAACAGTAGTGTTCTATATAGGGAATAGGGCTCTGGTCAACAGTAGTGTTCTATATAGGGAATAGGGCTCTGGTCAACAGTAGTGTTCTATATAGGGAATAGGGCTCTGGTCAACAGTAGTGTACTATATAGGGAATAGGGCTCTGGTCAACAGTAGTGTTCTATATAGGGAATAGGGCTCTGGTCAACAGTAGTGTTCTATATAGGGAATAGGGCTCTGGTCAACAGTAGTGTTCTATATAGGGAAGAGGTCTCTCATCTAAAGTGGCAGGAGAAGAGGGGAGGGGGAGAGAGGGAGGGAAGGAGGGAGAAGGAACGGAAGAAGGGAGTAGTACAGATTTAGAGAGGAGAGCAGTTCTAATATTAGAGGGGTGAGTAAAAGAGCTGCTCATGAACTGTGTGGAGACTGACAGTGAAACGCCACCAACGGGTGGAGGCCGACAGTGAAACGCCACCAACGGGTGGAGGCCGACAGTGAAACGCCACCAACGGGTGGAGGCCGACAGTGAAACGCCACCAACGGGTGGAGGCCGACAGTGAAACGCCACCAACGGGTGGAGGCCGACAGTGAAACGCCACCAACGGGTGGAGGCCGACAGTGAAACGCCACCAACGGGTGGAGACCGACAGTGAAACGCCACCAACGGGTGGAGGCCGACAGTGAAACGCCACCAACGGGTGGAGGCCGACAGTGAAACGCCACCAACGGGTGGAGACCGACAGTGAAACGCCACCAACGGGTGGAGACCGACAGTGAAACGCCACCAACGGGTGGAGACCGACAGTGAAACTGACTAAAGGGTCCTTTTCCAACAATGCAGTTAAAGATACCATGGCTATATACAGGGAGGTAATAACATGGTTATATACAGGGAGTACCAGGTGATAACATGGCTATATACAGGGAGTACCAGGTAATAACATGGCTATATACAGGAAGTACCAGGTAATAACATGGTTATATACAGGAAGTACCAGGTAATAACATGGCTATATACAGGAAGTACCAGGTAATAACATGGCTATATACAGGAAGTACCAGGTAATAACATGGCTATATACAGGAAGTACCAGGTAATAACGTGGCTACATACAGGAAGTACCAGGTAATAACGTGGCTACATACAGGAAGTACCAGGTAATAACGTGGCTACATACAGGAAGTACCAGGTAATAACGTGGCTATATACAGGAAGTACCAGGTAATAACGTGGTTATATACAGGAAGTACCAGGTAATAACATGGCTATATACAGGAAGTACCAGGTAATAACATGGCTATATACAGGAAGTACCAGGTAATAACATGGCTATATACAGGAAGTACCAGGTAATAACATGGCTATATACAGGAAGTACCAGGTAATAACATGGCTATATACAGGAAGTACCAGGTAATAACATGGCTATATACAGGAAGTACCAGGTAATAACATGGCTATATACAGGAAGTACCAGGTAATAACGTGGCTATATACAGGAAGTACCAGGTAATAACGTGGCTATATACAGGAAGTACCAGGTAATAACGTGGCTATATACAGGAAGTACCAGGTAATAACGTGGCTATATACAGGAAGTACCAGGTAATAACGTGGCTATATACAGGTAGTACCAGGTAATAACGTGGCTACATACAGGAAGTACCAGGTAATAACGTGGCTACATACAGGAAGTACCAGGTAATAACGTGGCTATATACAGGAAGTACCAGGTAATAACGTGGCTATATACAGGAAGTACCAGGTAATAACGTGGCTATATACAGGAAGTACCAGGTAATAACGTGGCTATATACAGGAAGTACCAGGTAATAACGTGGCTACATACAGGAAGTACCAGGTAATAACGTGGCTACATACAGGAAGTACCAGGTAATAACGTGGCTATATACAGGAAGTACCAGGTAATAACATGGCTATATACAGGAAGTACCAGGTAATAACATGGCTATATACAGGAAGTACCAGGTAATAACATGGCTATATACAGGAAGTACCAGGTAATAACATGGCTATATACAGGAAGTACCAGGTAATAACATGGCTATATACAGGAAGTACCAGGTAATAACATGGCTATATACAGGAATTACCAGGTAATAACATGGCTATATACAGGAATTACCAGGTAATAACATGGCTATATACAGGAATTACCAGGTAATAACATGGCTATATACAGGAAGTACCAGGTAATAACATGGCTATATACAGGAAGTACCAGGTAATAACATGGCTATATACAGGAAGCACCAGGTAATAACATGGCTATAAACAGGAAGCACCAGGTAATAACATGGCTATATACAGGAAGTATCAAGTAATAACATGGCTATATATTTTGTCACTATTTTGAGTAAGTGTACTTGCTGCTACAGGGTCTCAAGTGTGAATTTTTTTGGGGGACTATTTTCTCTTGTATTTCGAGCAGAGATATTTTAAGTAAACAACCAGACGTTTTATTTCCCTTGCTAGCCAAGATCTGCAAGGATCAAACAATCTGTCTGCTGACGCCTTAAAAGGCACCTCACTTCTATTGATGTAATGCAGCATGAAAGCTCTGTCTGTCACCCCCTCCCCCATACACACCATGCTCTGCACAAACACACTAATCACCACGTTTCCATGGTGTTGGCTCCATGGTGTTGGTGTGTGTGTGTGTGTGTGTGTGTGTTCAAACCAACAATAAAATGTGCTATCCTGGAGCCAAAGCTCACAGCTCATACAAACTACAAATAAATGAACATCTTGTCAGTTGTCAGACTCCTGTCTAGTGACATGCATCAGAAACCTTTTGAAGCACAGACGTAAAACTCATTCCACCGAGGGTCGAGTGTCTGTAGGTTCTCACTCCTCCCTTGTACTTGGTTGATGAATTAAGGTCAGTAATTAGTAAACAACTCCCCCTCACCTGGTGGTCCAGGTCTGAATTGAAGGGAAAGAACCAGCAGGCTCTAGGCCCTACATGGAATGAGTTTGACATCCCTGCTTTAAAGCATGAAATATTAACCTTGTCCAGCCAAGACCAGGGACGAGGAGGGACGGACCGACCGAAAGTCACGACAGGAGGGAGCGACTGACCGAGCGAGGGGTCACGTCAAGAGGGAGCGACCGGCCACGTCAGGAGGGGAGGGAGGGAGGGAGGGAGCGACCGACCGAGGGGTCAGGGAGGGAGGGAGCGACCAACCGAGGGGTCAGGTCAGGAAGGACTCTATCTCCTGTCACCCTCTCCAGTAGAAACACATTTAATTTGGTCCGTCCGTCCCTCTCTTCCATTAGTTCACAGTTCGAGAGCTGAGGCCCAAAACAAAGAATCACTGTCCCTCTTCACCAACAGACCACAACACATCTCAATAGCCACAGCTGTTTGTTTATGCTAAGTACTTAGTGGAGGAATGAACTGTCCAGGCCAAATACTGTCTATCATTCATCCTACTGTAGCCACGTCTAGACCGACTAGTTCCTGTAGCCACGTCTAGACCGAGTAGTTCCTGTAGCCACGTCTAGGCCGAGTAGTTCCTGTAGCCACGTCCAGGCCGAGTAGTTACTGTAGCCACGTCCAGACCGAGTAGTTACTGTAGCCACGTCCAGACCGAGTAGTTACTGTAGCCACGTCCAGACCGAGTAGTTACTGTAGCCACGTCCAGACCGAGTAGTTACTGTAGCCACGTCTAGACCGAGTAGTTACTGTAGCCACGTCTAGACCGAGTAGTTACTGTAGCCACGTCTAGACCGAGTAGTTACTGTAGGCACGTCCAGACCGAGTAGTTACTGTAGCCACGTCCAGACCGAGTAGTTACTGTAGCCACGTCCAGACCGAGTAGTTACTGTAGCCACGTCTAGACCGAGTAGTTACTGTAGCCACGTCTAGATCGAGTAGTTACTGTAGCCACGTCTAGATGAGTAGTTACTGTAGCCACATCCAGACCGAGTAGTTACTGTAGCCACGTCTAGATGACTAGTTACTGTAGCCACGTCTAGATGACTAGTTACTGTAGCCACGTCTAGATGACTAGTTACTGTAGCCACGTCTAGATGACTAGTTACTGTAGCCACGTCTAGATGACTAGTTACTGTAGCCACGTCTAGATGACTAGTTACTGTAGCCACGTCTAGATGACTAGTTACTGTAGCCACGTCTAGATGACTAGTTACTGTAGCCACGTCTAGATGACTAGTTACTGTAGCCACGTCTAGATGACTAGTTACTGTAGCCACGTCTAGATGACTAGTTACTGTAGCCACGTCTAGATGACTAGTTACTGTAGCCACGTCTAGATGACTAGTTACTGTAGCCACGTCTAGATGGAGTAGTTACTGTAGCCACGTCTAGACGGAGTAGTTACTGTAGCCACGTCTAGACGGAGTAGTTACTGTAGCCACGTCTAGACGGAGTAGTTACTGTAGCCACGTCTAGACGGAGTAGTTACTGTAGCCACGTCTAGACGGAGTAGTTACTGTAGCCACGTCTAGACGGAGTAGTTACTGTAGCCACGTCTAGATGGAGTAGTTACTGTAGCCACGTCTAGATGACTAGTTACTGTAGCCACGTCCAGATGAGTAGTTACTGTAGCCACGTCCAGATGAGTAGTTACTGTAGCCAGGTCCAGACCGAGTAGTTACTGTAGCCACGTCCAGACCGAGTAGTTACTGTAGCCACGTCTAGATGACTAGTTACTGTAGCCACGTCTAGATGACTAGTTACTGTAGCCACGTCTAGATGACTAGTTACTGTAGCCACGTCTAGATGACTAGTTACTGTAGCCACGTCTAGATGACTAGTTACTGTAGCCTCGTCTAGAGGGAGTAGTTAACACATCCTAGACATCTAAACATCTAAATAAACAGGAGAAAATAACATTGGATGAATCAGGTGGATAATTATACTCATTGCTTGATTGCTATTCAGAAAAGTTCCATTAATATTGTGAACATGGGTAAGATGAGAGAACTTGAGTTTTGTTCTGTTTCTACTAAACTGAGACAGCCAAGTGTGCAGCTTGAAACAAGGACACAGTGAGAGAAACCCTTTAACACAGCAGCTAGCCTCCACACTGTAGTCCCACAACAGCAGCTAGCCTCCACACTGTAGTCCCCCAACAGCAGCTAGCCTCCACACTGTAGTTCCACAACAGCAGCTAGCCTCCACACTGTAGTACCACAACAGCAGCTAGCCTCCACACTGTAGTACCACAACAGCAGCCAGCCTCCACACTGTAGTCCCACAACAGCAGCTAGCCTCCACACTGTAGTCCCACAACAGCAGCTAGCCTCCACACTGTAGTTCCACAACAGCAGCTAGCCTCCACACTGTAGTCCCACAACAGCAGCTAGCCTCCACACTGTAGTCCCACAACAGCAGCTAGCCTCCACACTGTAGTCCCACAACATCAGCTAGCCTCCACACTGTAGTCCCACAACAGCAGCTAGCCTCCACACTGTAGTCCCCCAACAGCAGCTAGCCTCCACACTGTAGTACCACAACAGCAGCTAGCCTCCACACTGTAGTCCCCCAACAGCAGCTAGCCTCCACACTGTAGTCCCCCAACAGCAGCTGGCCTCCACACTGTAGTCCCACAACAGCAGCTGGCCTCCACACTGTAGTCCCACAACAGCAGCTAGCCTCCACACTGTAGTCCCACAACAGCAGCTAGCCTCCACACTGTAGTCCCACAACAGCAGCTAGCCTCCACACTGTAGTCCCACAACAGCAGCTAGCCTCCACACTGTAGTACCACAACAGCAGCTAATCCACACTGTAGTCCCACAACAGCAGCTGGCCTCCACACTGTAGTCCCACAACAGCAGCTAGCCTCCACACTGTAGTCCCACAACAGCAGCTAATCCACACTGTAGTCCCACAACAGCAGCTAGCCTCCACACTGTAGTCCCACAACAGCAGCTAGCCTCCACACTGTAGTTCCACAACAGCAGCTAGCCTCCACACTGTAGTCCCACAACAGCAGCTAGCCTCCACACTGTAGTCCCACAACAGCAGCTAGCCTCCACACTGTAGTCCCCCAACAGCAGCTAGCCTCCACACTGTAGTCCCACAACAGCAGCTAGCCTCCACACTGTAGTACCACAACAGCAGCTAGCCTCCACACTGTAGTCCCACAACAGCAGCTGGCCTCCACACTGTAGTCCCACAACAGCAGCTGGCCTCCACACTGTAGTCCCACAACAGCAGCTAGCCTCCACACTGTAGTCCCACAACAGCAGCTAGCCTCCACACTGTAGTCCCCTAACAGCAGCTAGCCTCCACACTGTAGTCCCTCAACAGCAGCTAGCCTCCACACTGTAGTCCCCCAACAGCAGCTAGCCTCCACACTGTAGTCCCACAACAGCAGCTGGCCTCCACACTGTAGTCCCACAACAGCAGCTAGCCTCCACACTGTAGTCCCCCAACAGCAGCTAGCCTCCACACTGTAGTCCCCCAACAGCAGCTAGCCTCCACACTGTAGTCCCACAACAGCAGCTAGCCTCCACACTGTAGTCCCACAACAGCAGCTAGCCTCCACACTGTAGTCCCCCAACAGCAGCTAGCCTCCACACTGTAGTCCCACAACAGCAGCTAGCCTCCACACTGTAGTCCCACAACAGCAGCTAGCCTCCACACTGTAGTCCCCCAACAGCAGCTAGCCTCCACACTGTAGTCCCCCAACAGCAGCTAGCCCCCACACTGTAGTTCCACAACAGCAGCTAGCCTCCACACTGTAGTCCCACAACAGCAGCTAGCCCCCACACTGTAGTCCCACAACAGCAGCTAGCCTCCACACTGTAGTCCCACAACAGCAGCTAGCCTCCACACTGTAGTCCCACAACAGCAGCTAGCCTCCACACTGTAGTCCCACAACAGCAGCTAGCCCCCACACTGTAGTCCCACAACAGCAGCTAGCCCCCACACTGTAGTACCACAACAGCAGCTAGCCTCCACACTGTAGTCCCACAACAGCAGCTAGCCTCCACACTGTAGTCCCACAACAGCAGCTAGCCTCCACACTGTAGTACCACAACAGCAGCTAGCCTCCACACTGTAGTCCCACAACAGCAGCTAGCCTCCACACTGTAGTACCACAACAGCAGCTAGCCTACACACTGTAGTACCACAACAGCAGCTAGCCTACACACTGTAGTCCCACAACAGCTGATGCAGGACGACGCTCTTATACTTTATTTCATTATTTAACCTTTATTTAACTAGGCAAGCCAGTTAATTTAAGAACAAATTCTTATTTACAATGACGGCCTAACAGGTGGAGTGGGTTAACTGCCTTGTTCAGGGGCAGAACGACAGATTTGTACCTTGTCAGCTAGTGGATTCGATGACTGGCCCGACGCTCTAACCACTAGACTACCCTGCTGCCCCATTACAATACTCTGTCCCTTATACAGAGCGATTTACATATTTAGGTACTTTTTCCATCACAACCTATAAAAAAAAAAAACAAGATCAAAAACTTGTGAAAGAGGCCTTGGGAGAGTCCCTGTGAACACAAAGGAATAGAACTCACCGGTGAAGATGTCGTGGAAGCTACAGGTAGACACGTGTCCGGCGGAGGATCTCCGTGTGGCACACAGGGGCTGACTGCCCCCCCTCAGCCTGTCCTCCGACCCTCCGTACCCCTCCAGGTAGTCTGCTGATCCTGCCTTGATGGGGCGCTCCCTGTCCAGCTCCTCGGTCCAGTCCGCAGACCAGCTGAGGGGACCGGCGATGCTGTGGGAGCGCTGTCGTCTAACCCTCCACTTCTCCGTGCGGTGTCCCAGGTCGTGGCAGCGCTGGCGGAACAAGGGGCTCCGTGAGGGCGAGGTGCCTGGGGAGCCAGAGAGTTGCCTGGTGGTGGTCTTGATGTAAGAAGGGTAAATGGGAGGGTAGGGTTTGACTGTGGGGCTGGTGCCTGAGGAAGAGTGGTTGTAGGATGGAAGGGTGGAGGTCAGGGTGGACTTGAGGAGACGCATGGCCAGGCTAGGGCTCTCCTGAGAGGGCCAAGGGGAGAAGGACACGCTGCTCTTCCTTCTCTGGGTGATCAGAGGGTCGTCGGCAGGCTCAGAGCACCCCAGATCACCCCTGCTAAGACACTCCAGGGACTCAACGCTGACTGCAGCCCCCACCCCTGCCCCCACCCAGTCCCCCACCCTCCCCTCTTCCTCAGAGGCATTGCCAGAGCTCAGGTCTATGTCCTCGTGGCTCGTGGTCGCATCACTGTGACTAAGGCTCTCGGCTGACAGGGGAGGCATGTCAAGGTCATTCTCCTCCTCCTCCTCCCCTTCCTCCACCTCCTCCAACACCTCCTTCTCCTCTCTGAGAGGAGACTCCACAGCGCTCTCAAAGGAGGCTGTGAGGTCTGGGAAGCTGGTAGCGCTGGTTGTCTTGGTAACATGGCCGTTCGTCTGGGCAGTGGGGGGCTGAGAGAGGGGCTGAGTGTTACCGTTAACCTCTTGGCAGCTCAATGCCTCCTCGGCCTGCTCCTCCTCCTGCTCCTTTGTCCCAGAGAAAGAGGAGGCACAAAGAGCTGGTTCTGTTTCAGCCCCTCTCAGCTCCCAGTTGAGTTCCTCTGTAGCAGTGGTAGCTCCCCTCTCCTCCTCCACCGCCTCCTCCTCCTCCCCATCCAGAGACAGAGACAGTTTAGAAAGCAGGCCATTCTCCCGGCCAGTGACGGGGGCTTCCTCTGGGGCAGAGAGAGGCTCCGGTGGGGATTTGGTTTGTTCAGTGGGACTGGGGGTAGTTATAACCTCGTCAGACCTCTGTTTCCTCCACCCTCCTCCCCAACCCAGCTCTTCACTCAGCTCAGCGGTGGAGATAATCACCCCCTGCTGTAGTCTAATAGCCTGCTGGATGTCGGCTAGCAGGTCCTCTTGTTCTGCAGCTGAGTGAAAGCTATAGATGTCCGGGTCTGAACCAGAGCTGCTCCTCTTTCTCTGTTCAACCACCCCCTGCTGGTCTGGAGCAGTGTCCGCGGTCGCCCCCGTGGGCTGACGGCTCTCCCCCGTGGGCTGACGGCTCTCCCCCGTGGGCTGACGGCTCTCCCCCGTGATACAACCATGACTCCTAGCACCATGCCCATCACCAGGCTCTGCTGGTCCCTCGTTGTCAGATTGGCCCAGCTCGTCAGCTGACAGAGAGAGATCTGGTGTTTTGGTGTGAGCAGAGTGAGCGGAGTCCAGCTCATTCTGAGACGACAACACATCCTCCCTGGATCCCCCTGTCGATCCCTTCCCCTTTAGATTCTTCCTCTTCCTGATAGAGAACACAGAGGATTTAGACTCCTTCTTATTCTTCTTCTCCTCTCCTCCTCCTTTGCCATGTTTTCCGTGGGATTTCTTGCCGTGGTGAAATCCTTTGTTTGTGCCGTCAGTGTGACGGGGCTCCCCGGTGGTATGTTCTGCTGCGTCCTGTCCGTATCCGTCCCCCTCTTTCCCCTTCTTCTGCTTCCCCTCCTGGTTCCCCATGATGCTGAATCTCAGCCTCCACTTCTGTCTGGTGCCGAGACTCAGGCCATGTCTTTGAAAACAGCTGCCATTTTCTCTGCTGCTCCTCCGTCTACGTCTGCGTAGCTGCTGCGAGGCTGTGATGCTGCTTTCCCGTGACGATGATGAGAGAAGCAGTGCTGATGATGATGATGATGATGCGAAGACGACGTACGCCTGCTCTCGCTCTCCTCCTCCCTGCGCCAGTGCGATATCTCGCTGCTTCTCTTCTCCCCCTCCTCCCTGCTCGATTTCTCGCTGCTTCCCTTTTCCCCCTCCTCCCTGCAGCCTCTTTCCATGCGCGTGCACCTGCTCTCTCTCTCCCGTCTCACTCTCCTCCTCTCCATCTGCTGCTCTGCATAATGTGCTGAGCCTAGCAGGGCTGGAGGAAGAGAAATAGCCTTCAGAAACAACAGTAGAAGAGGTCTCCGCCGGCTGCCTCTCCGCAGGCTGCCTCCTCGCCAGGGGTAGAGAAAACCATGGCTGGGGAGTTGGGTACTGGCTGGGCTCTAGGGAGAGGTGGCCGCTGTGACAGAGAGTCTGGCGGGGAGAACGGGTGTTATAAGGACTATAGCGGAGAGTGTGTCTGTTATAGGGGCTGCGGCAGGGAGTCTGGCTGCGGCAGGGGCTGTGAAGGGGAGTGCGGCTGGGAGTGTTGCCATTATAGGGGCTGTGACAGGGAGTCTGACGGGGAGTGTGGCTGTTATAGGGGCTGTGACGGGGAGTGTGGCTGTTATAGGGGCTGTGACGGGGAGTCTGGCTGTTATAGGGGCTGTGACGGGGAGTCTGATGGGGATTGTGTCTGTTTGTATTCATATTGAACAGGCACACAGTTCTCCCTGTGAAAGGAGTCCTGACAATGCTCTCCCTCAGCACAGGGATGTGGTTTTCTATAGTCTGGATGGTGCGCATGGTGAAGTCTTGATGCTGGGGACAGTTCTCCCAGTGAGGGTGTCTGGAGAAAAACAGGATACGATAAATATGATTAATTACACATACACAAATTCAAAAGTTTGGGGTCCCTTAGAAA
The DNA here is from genome assembly GCF_013265735.2 of Oncorhynchus mykiss. NCBI lineage: Eukaryota > Metazoa > Chordata > Actinopteri > Salmoniformes > Salmonidae > Oncorhynchus > Oncorhynchus mykiss. The sequence goes on along the minus strand of NC_048587.1, from coordinate 1,134,149 downwards.
TCACTCCTGTGTTCCAATGGCACGTTGTGTTAGCCTTTAAAAATGATAAACTTGGATTATCTAACACAACGTGCCATTGGAACACAGGAGTGCCCCCCCCCCCGGGTTGTGCCGTGTCAGAGATCTTTGTGGGCTATACTCGGCCTTGTCTCGGTATGGTAAGTTGGTGGTTGAAGATATCCCTCTAGTGGTGTGGGAGCTGTGCTTTGGCAAAGTGGGTGGGGTTATATCCTGCCCGTTTGGCCCTGTCTGAGGGTATCGTCGTACAGGGTCACAGTGTCTCCTGACCCCTCCTGTCTCAGCCTCCATTATTTATGCTGCAGTAGTTTGTGTCGGGGGGCTAGGGTCAGTTTGTTAAAGCTGGAGTACTCTCCCCTGTCTTATCCGGTGTCCTGTGTGAATTTAAGTATGCTCTCTCTAATTCCCTCTTTCTCTCTCTCGGAGGACCTGAGCCCGAGGACCATGCCTCAGGACAAACTGGCATGATGAATCCTTGTTGTCCCCAGTCCACCTGGTCGTGCTGCTGCTCCAGTTTCAACTGTTCTGCCTGCGGCTATGGAGCCCTGACCTGTTCACTGTGATTATTATTATTTGACCCTGCTGGTCATTTATGAACATTTGAACATCTTGGCCATGTTCTGTTATAATCTCTACCCGGCACAGCCAGGTGCCACAACTCTAGGTTTCTTCCTAGGTTTAGGCCTTTCTAGGGAGTTTTTCCTAGCCACCGTGCTTCTACACCTGCATTGCTTGCTGTTTGGGGTTTTAGGCTGGGTTTCTGTACAGCTCTTAGATATATCAGCTGATGTAAGAAGGACTATATAAATACATTTGATTGATGCTGATAATGGGCCTCTGTACGCCTATGCAGATATTCCAGATTTTTGATGCCGTTTCCAGCTACAATAGTCATTTACAACATTAACAATGTCTCCACTGTATTTCTGATGAATTTGACGTTATTTTAAAAAGTGCTTATCTTTAAAAAACATTTCCAAACTTTTGAACAGTGTATTTATTATTATTATTGAATTTGTTTAATTGACCACTAAAATTACACCAACAAAACACAAAAAGCTGATTCACATACAATACAATAAAACGTATAATTAGTTTGAAGTCGTGGTACATTGATTAATTTAATGACATTTGTGACCTGAGTCTTTCAAAGCTGCACAATGCAGAAATTGCCCCTCCATTTCCTAGTTGCTACAATTAGAATAGTTCGGTCTGTGACAAAACAAGCAAGTAGTGTGAAGAATCATTATAATCAAATCAAAGTTTGTCACTCCGAATACAACAGGTGCAGGCCTTACTTACGGGCCTTACTTACAGGCCTTACTGACAGGCCTTACCGACAGGCCTTACTGACGGGCCTTACCGACGGGCCTTACTTACGGGCCTTACCCACAGGCCTTACCGACGGGCCTTACTGACGGGCCTTACTGACGGGCCTTACTGACGGGCCTTACTGACGGGCCTTACTGACGGGTTTACGGGCCTTACCGACGGGCCTTACCGACGGGCCTTACCGACGGGCCTTACCGACGGGCCTTACCGACGGGCCTTACTGACGGGCCTTACTGACGGGCCTTACTGACGGGCCTTACTGACGGGTTTACGGGCCTTACTGACGGGCCTTACTTACGGGCCTTACCTACGGGCCTTACCTACGGGCCTTACTTACGGGTTTACAGGCCTTACTTACAGGCCTTACTTACGGGCCTTACTTACAGGTTACAGGCCTTACTGACGGGCCTTACTTACGGGCCTTACCTACGGGCCTTACCTACGGGCCTTACTTACGGGTTTACAGGCCTTACTTACAGGCCTTACTTACGGGCCTTACTTACGGGCCTTACTTACAGGTTACAGGCCTTACTTACGGGCCTCACCCACGGGCCTCACCCACGGGCCTCACCCACGGGCCTCACCCACAGGCCTCACCCAACAGTGTGATTTATATGTAAAAAAAAAAAAGTACAGTAGAGAGGCTACATACAGTAGAGAGGCTACGTACATACAGTACAGGATGGCAACAACAGCCCGAGTTACACCAGGAAAGCACAATCCTCCCATCAGTACTCAGACTGTCCGCAATAGGCTGAGAGGCTGGACTGGGGGCTTGTAGGCCTGTTGTAAGGCAGGTCCTCACCAGACAACACCAGCAACAACGTCGCATATGGGCACAAACCCACCATTGCTGGACCAGACAGGACTGGCAAAAAGTGCTCTTCACTGACGAATCGCGGTTGTGTCTCACCAGTGGTGATGGTCGGATTCGCGTTTATCGTCAAAGGAATGAGCGTTACACCGAGGCCTGTACTCTGGAGCGGGATGGATTTGGAGGTGGAGGGTCTGTTATGGTCTGGGGCGGTGTGTCACAGCATCATCGGATTGAGCTTGTCGTCATTACAGGCAATCTCAACACTGTGCGTTACAGGGAAGACATCCTCCTCCTTCATGTGGTACCCTTCCTGCAGGCTCATCCTGACATGACCCTCCAGCATGACAATGCCACCAGTCATACTGCTCGTTCTGTGAGTGATTTCCTACAAAACAGGAATGTCAGTGTTCTGCCATGAACAGCAAAGAGCCCGGATCTCAATCCCATTGAGCACATATGGGACCTGTTGGATCAGAGGGAGCGGGCTAGGGCCATTCCCTGAAGAAATGTCCGGGAACATTCAGGCGCCTTGGTGGAAGAGTAACATCTCACAGCAAGAACGGGAAGATCTGGTGCAGTCCATGAGGAGGAGATGCACTGAAGTACTTAATGCAGCTGGTGGCCACACCAGATACTGACTGTTACTTTTGATTTTGACCCCCCTTTGTTCAGGGACACATTCAATTTCTGTTCGTCACATGTCTGTGGAACTTGTTCAGGTTATGTCTCAGTTGTTGAATCGTATGTCCATACAAATATTTACACATGTTAATTAAGTTTGCTGATAATAAACGCAGTTGACAGTGAGAGGACGTTTATTTTTTTGCTGAGTCTATGATAAACAGAGTAGCAGCAGTGCAAGATAGGGGTTAGGGGGCGGGGGTCACAATGCAAATAATCTGGGTAGCCATTTGATTGCCTGTTCAGGAGTCTTATGGCTTGGGGGTAAAAACGGTTGAGAAGCCTTTTGGTCCTAGACATGGCACTCCGGTACCGCTTGCCATGCGGAAGTACAGAGAACAGTCTATGACTAGGGTGGCTGGGGTCTTTTTAGGACCTTCCTCTGACTCCGCTGACTGGTGTAGAGGTCCTGGATGGCAGGAAGCTTAGCCCCAGCGATGTACTGGGCCGTACGCACTACCCTCTGTAGTGCCTTGCGGTCGAAGGCCGAGCAGTTGCCGTACCAGAGTGATGCAACCAGTCAGGATGTCGATGTTGCAGATGTAGAACCTTTTGAGGATCTGAGGACCCATGCCAAATCTTTTCTTTCTCCCGAGGGGGAATAGGCTTTGTCATTCCCTCGTCACGACTGTCTTGGTGTGTTTGGACCATTCTAGTTTGTTGGCGATGTGGACACCAAGGAACTTGAAGCACTCAACCTGCTCCATTACAGGCCCATCGATGAGAATGGGGCACCCACCGGTGATCAGGCCTACCACTGTTGTGTCGTCTGCAAACTTAATGACGGTGTTGGAGTTGTGCCTGGCCACGCAGTCGTGGGTGAACAGGGAGTACAGGAGGGGACTGAGCATGCACCCCTGAGGGGCCCACGTGTTGAGGATCAGCGTGGCAGATGTGTTGCCATTTACCCTCTTCACCTGGGGACAGCCCGTCAGGAAGTCCAGGATCCAGTTGCAGAGGGAGGGGTTTAAGTCCCAGGATCCTTAGCTTAGTGATGAGCTTTGAGGGTACGATGGTGTTGAACGCTGGGTTGTCGTCAATGAATAGCACTCTCGCGTAGGTGTTCCTTTTGTCCAGCTGGGAAAGGGTAGCGTGGAGTGCAATTGAGATTGCATCATCTGTGGATCTGTTAGGGCGGTATGCAAATTGGATTGGGTCTAGGGTTTCTGGGATAATGGTGTTGATGTGAGGCATGACCAACCTTTCAAAGCACTTCATGGCTACGGACCTGAGTGCTACGGGTCGGTGGTGATTTAGGCAGGTTACCTTAGTGTTCTTGGGCACAGGGACTATGGTGGTCTTCTTGAAATATGTTGGTATTACAGACTCAAATCATGGACAAGTTGAAAATGTCAGGGAATACACCTGCCAGTTGGTCAGCACATGCCCAGAGCACACGTCCTGGTAATCCGGTTGGCCCCGCGGCCTTGTGAATGTCTTTATATGTTTATAAAGGTCTTACTCACGTCGGCTACGGAGAGCATGATCATGTAGTCGTCCGGAACAGCTGATGCTCTCATGCATCCCTCAGTGTTATTTGCCACGAAGCGAGCACAGAAGTAGTTGCTCGTCTGGTAGGCTCGTGTCACTGGGCAGCTCTCAGCTGTGCTTCCCTTTGCAGTCTAATAGTTTGCAGGCCCTGTCAAATAAGACGAGCGTCGGTGCAGGTATAGTACAATTCAATCTTAGCACTGTATTGAAGCGTTGCCTGTTTGATGGTTCGTTGGAGGGCATAGCAGGATTTCTTCTAAGCTTCCGGGTTAGAATTCCGCACCTTGAAAGCGGCAACCCTTCCCTTTAGCTCAGTGTGGATGTTGCCTATAATCCATGGTTTCTGGTTGGGGTATGTAGGTACGGTCACTGTGGGGACGACGTCATCGATGCACTTATTGATGAAGCCAGTGACTGATGTAGTGTACTCCTCAATGCCATCTTAAGAATCCCGGAACATGTTCCAGTCTGTGATAGCAAAACAGTCCTGTAGTTTAGCATCTGCTTCATCTGACCACTTTTTACTGGTGCTTCCTGACCGAGTTACTGGTGCTTCCTGCTTTAATTTTTGCTTGTAAGCAAGAATCAGGAGGATATAATTATATTCAGATGTGCAAAATGGAGGGTGAGCTTTGTATGTGTCTCTGTGTGTGGAGTACAGGGGAACTAGAATGTTTTTTCCCCCTCTGATTGCACATTTAACATGTCGATAGAAATGAGGTAGAACTGATTTAAGTTTCCCTGCATTAAAGTCTCCGGCCACTAGGAGCGCCGCCTCTGGGTGAGTGATTTCCTGTTTGCTTATTTCCTTATACAGCGGTCTTAGTGCCAGCATCTGTCTGCAGTGGTAAATAAACAGCCACGAAAAGTATAGATGAAAACTCGTGGCAAATAGTGTGGTCTACAGTCGATATTCTACTACAGGCGAGCAAAATCTAGAGACTTTCTTAGATTTCGTGTACCAGCTGTTTACAAATATGCACAGCCCCCCCCCCCCCCCCCCATCTTGTGTTGTTCCATCTAGCCGGTGCAGCGTACATCCCGCTAGCTGAATATACATCATCATTTAGCCACGATTCCGTGAAACATAAGATATTAGTTTTTGATGTCCCGCTGGTAGGATATTCGTGATCATACCTTGTCTAATTTATTGTCCAATGATTGCCAACGTACAATGTAATATTGATGTAACGGCAGCTTTCCCAATCGCCTTCTCCGGATCCTTACGAGGAACCCCGCTCTGTGTCCTCTGAACCTGCGCCTCTTTCTCTTGCCAATGATGGGGATGTCGGCCTTGTCGGGTGTCTGAAGTACATTCTGTGCGTCCTGTTTGTTGAAGATAACATCTTTGTCTAATCCGAGGTGAGTGATCTCTGTCCTGATATCCAGAAGCACTTTTTTATGCCGTAAGATACGGTGGCAAAAACATTATGTACAAAATAAGTTACAAATAACGTGGGGGAAAAAAAACACAACACAACTGTTTAGGCGCCCGTAAAACTGCTGCCATTTTGCTGGCGCCAGAAGAACAGTCTGAACCACTGTGAAATGTTTTCCATTACCAAAAATATAGTATTTTCAGCTGGTGTACAAAACCAAAAGACGCAAAAACAAAACAGATCTACCGCTTTCTTAGACTTGCTCTCAATGAAAATGACAGCAGTCTATAACTCACATTTCTACGTGCATTTTGTAGGGTCGCCAACAAAGTTATATAAAGAGCTCTTAGCGGTCGAACAGGGAAATGGTTCCTATAGTTTTTCTACCATTCATTTTAGAAACACTTAAAAGGTGTTTCGTGTAGGCTCACCCCGGCTTGGCATTTTTGATAACCATGTAAATCTCTCTCGGACAAAGTGACTTATTAGTCTATATTTACTCTCAGATTCAAAAATGATAATTAGCATCAAAGTAGACATCAGGCAAAACTACAAATCCCAGCATGCTCCTGCACATCCTCTCCAGCTGACACCTTTGCTAACAGGTATTGTGTCAATGTAAAACTTGCACGAGACCGTTCACAGAATTGTCCATTTAAAGGAATGTAGCCAATTTATTCATTACCTCATGTAACAGATGGTAAGAATCTATGGATTAACTCTTGGCTTGAGTTGGCAGTCTCGTCCAGATCATTGTGGAATTTGCAGTTCTTTATCATAGCCACATTAGTAGGTAATTAGCATTTCAGTTTTTGTGGGTAAATACAGGCAGATATATTTATTTTAAAAAGTCACCTTGCCAGAGAGAGATGTAGTTAAAATGTCACACCAGGGTACGCCTACATGAAACACAACCCTACATGAAACACAGCCCTTATTTTAAGTGTTGCTATAATCCCCTATGGGGGAAAAGGAACAGTTGAGAAAACAATTGGAACCATTCCCCTGTTTGACCGCCAGGTTTTATGGCTATTATGAGGCATACTGTGATACTCCATTACAGCTTTAACAGAAATATCTGATGCACAAAAATGCACAGCTGGCCCTTTAAGGGCGGGCGGTTACCGTGGTAACGCGATTTCAGTCACGTTTGTGCGACTGAGATTGAGTCTGACGTTTTAGGTTATTGCCTGTTGAAAGGGGAATTAGTCTCGCAGTGTTTGGTGGAAAGCAGACTGCCTCTATTGTGTTTATTTTTTATTATTATCCTAAAACAGTATTTCTGCCGTTTTTGTTTAATCGCACAAAGTCAAACATCTACAAATCCTACCCCACCTTGCGCTACAACACCGCCTGGCTGGAGCTGTGGGCACGTATAGAGCTGAACACAGGCATGACATTTTTCAATTGACTTTAAACAGAAGTCTGCCTGAAGTGAGTCTTTTAACCTTGTTTCTTGGTTATTTACATCGTTTTATTCATTGTAAATAAGAATTAGTTCTTAACTGACTTGACTGGCTAAATAATGGTTAAATAAAAACTGCTAGGGAAGAGAAGACGCGGCTTCTAGTCAGAAAACAGGAGGACAATCTACACTGGAGTTGCTTACCAAGACGACATTGACTGTAACTAGGCCACTCAGTAACACTTTTCACTTAAATCGGCTTGAAAATCTATGGCAAGACCTGAAAATGGCTGTCCAGTAAAGATAAAAAACCAACGCGACAGAGGTTAAAGATTTTGTAAGAATAAATGGGCAAATATTGTTCAATTCAGGTGTGCAAAACTCACAGCTGTAATCGCTGCCAAAGGTGATTCTAACATGTATTGACTCAGGAGGTTGAATACTGATGTGATCAAGTTAATATATATACTCTCAGGAGGTTGAATACTGATGTAATCAAGTTAATATATATACTCTCAGGAGGTTGAATACTGGTCTAATCAAGTTAATATATATACTCTCAGGAGGTTGAATACTGGTCTAATCAAGTTAATATATATACTCTCAGGAGGTTGAATACTGGTCTAATCAAGTTAATATATATTCTCTCAGGAGGTTGAATACTGATGTAATCAAGTTAATATATATATACTCTCAGAAGGTTGAATACTGATGTAATCAAGTTAATATATATATTTTTTTACAAATGATCCTTGACCCCCCCCCCCCCCCCCCCCCCCCCCAAAAAAAAATACATTTGAATCCGACCCTGTAACAAAATGTGGCAGAAGTCAAAGGGTGTGAAGACTTTCTGAAGGCCCTGTTTATCTACACACACTACATGTCCAACAGTATGTGGACACCTGCTCCTCAAACACCTCATTCCAGAATCACGGGCATATGGAGTTGGTCCCTCCCCCTTTACTGACACAACAGCCTCCACTCTTCTGGGAAGGCTTTCCACTAGATGTTGGAACATTGCTGCTATAACAGCCTCCACTCTTCTGGGAAGGCTTTCCACTAGATGTTGGAACATTGCTGCTATAACAGCCTCCACTCTTCTGGGAAGGCTTTCCACTAGATGTTGGAACATTGCTGCTATAACAGCCTCCACTCTTCTGGGAAGGCTTTCCACTAGATGTTGGAACATTGCTGCTATAACAGCCTCCACTCTTCTGGGAAGGTGTTCCACTAGATGTTGGAACAATGCTGTGGGGACTTGCTTCCATTCAGCCACAAGAGCATTAGTGAGGTCAGGGGTTAAGGTCAGGGCTGCAGGCCAGGCAAGTTCTTCCACACCGGTCTTGACAAACCATTTCTGATTGGACATCGCTTTGTGCACGGGGGCATTGTCATGCTGAAACAGGGAAGGGCCTTCCCCAAACTGTTGCCACAAAGTTGGAAGCACAGAATCATCTAGAATGTCATTGTATGCTGTAGCGTTAAGATTTCCCTTCACTGGAACTAAGGGGCCTTGAACCATGAAAAACAGCCCCAGACTATTATTCCTCCTCCACCAAACTTAAGTTGAAAACTAGAATAGTCCCAGTAAGCAAATTGACGTTGAAAATACGTATTTTCCAGACGTTGAAGAAATGTTCAATTTAGGTTTCTGAATGAAAGGTATTTCAAGTATTTTTAAAATACACATTTTCCAGGAAGTTGAAAAGGCGTCTTTTCCAAACACCAAAAGGACAGATTTCCACCGGTCTAGATAAAAATCTGTCGTTCTGCCCCTGAACAAGGCAGTTAACCCGCTGTCCCCCGGTAGGCCGTCATTGAAAATAAGAATTTGTTCTTAACTGACTTACCTAGTTAAATAAAAAGGTAAAAAAAATAAGTGGTTCTGTGTCATTCGGGATCAGGATAACTCACTGTAGTCATCATAACATGCTGCATTTCAACACTCCCCGGACGACAACATTATGTTTATGACTATATTCTAAAACGGTACGATAACGTTCAACCCGATCAGCTCCGACGCTCGTCCCCAAGCGAAATGCGCCCCGGGCAGAAGTAGTATCATCAATAGTAACAAACAAAACGAACCTTTCCTGAAACGTACATTTAAAAATGGACTGCCTGCCATGTTCAGATCACCAATAACCGTTATAACAGGCTAGAAAGTTACAGTTCAGGCTAATATGTTACGAAATGACAGCAACTCCATAGTGGAGGTGTAAAATGTAGATGCTGTTTCCTAATTGCAACTAATCTCGATCTGACACCTCAACCAGATTGCTGACAATTTGCCGCATGTTGTGTTGGTGTCAATCAATGTGAGGAACATGGGGAAAGTTATTGGTTTTACTGGACGTTTAACGAACATGTGCGGGGGGGAAAAATACAAATAATATTTCCCTAGCAAATTCAGACGTTACTCACATCATGTTGCCTCCGTGAAGTTAACGTTCACCGCCAGCATGCAGCCACCAGATAGTCCATTGGAAAGACGCGCCCATTCAATCAGCCATTTCATTTCTTGCAGGTGTGAATTCCTTGAGCGCCGTTTTGATTTTCCTGTGATCACATAGTCAAATCCGGTCATAACTTTGGCATTTGACAGTATTTAAAAAAATAATTACTAGAAACAGAAGTAAACTTACTACTATAATTAACTGCTAAACCTAGAAACCTATAACGTTATACAGTCATCTATAACAAATACAACAGTGACGCCTAGTGGTTGATTTTGAGAAAACACCTAAGTCTAATGTCCTAGGGAGCATCATTTTTGGTTTATCGAGCTAACGTTATATCGTGTTCCTACGTCAAACATAAACAATCAAAATATATAAACATGATGAGGGTAACGGTTTAATAAGAAAATGAACAGGAGACTCCCTTACCCTCCATTATAATAAGCTGGTCTATACTTTATACCTGCTAGTACTTACCGAATTTACACTGACTAGACAAATCATTAGGAACACCTGATCTTTCCATGACACAGACTGACCAGGTGAAAGCTATGCTCCCTGGTCTATACTTTATACCTGCTAGTACTTACCGAATATACACTGACTAGACAAAACATTAAGAACACCTGATCTTTCCAGGTGAAAGATATGCTCTCACTTTAATCAGTGTAGATGAAGGGGAGGAGACAAGCGGTTAAAGAAGGATTTTTAAGCCTTGAGACAATTGAGACTTTGATATTGTATGTGTGCCGTTCAGATGGTGAACGGTCAAGACTAAATATTTAAGTGATTTTTGAACAGTAGGTGCAAGGTGCACCTGTTTGTGTCAAGAACTGCAACGCTGCTGGGTTTTTTCACACTCAACAGTTTCCCCGAGTGTATCAAGAATGGTCCACCACCCAAAGGACATCCAGCCAATTTGACACAACTGTGGGAAGCATTAAAGTCAACATGGGCCAGCATCCATGTGGAACGCTTTCAACACCTTGTAGAGTCAACATGGACCAGCATCCCTGTGGAACGCTTTCAACACCTTGTAGAGTCAACATGGACCAGCATCCCTGTGGAACGCTTTCAACACCTTGTAGAGTCAACATGGACCAGCATCCCTGTGGAACGCTTTCAACACCTTGTAGAGTCCTGACGAACTGAGACTGTTCTGAAGGAAGGTGTTCCTAATGTTTGGTGTGTGTGTGTGTAACAGGGTTATATTGATGATTCCCCTTGCCACTTTATTGTTAAGCCAATGGGTTTTTGGTTTGAGTTTTGTCTTGCCTTCACCTACACAACATGGCATCTTATTGGCTGGTTTGCGTAGCTTGCTTACGAGGGGGGATGTTCCAGTTAGAATCGTCCCAGTGAACAAGCACCAAACCAGCGGTAAGTTGTTGGTTGCAAAGAACTGTACGTCAAAAGTGATTTTTATACTCTCAAGTGATGATTTAAATGTACAATTTATATAAATTTGTTTGTAAATGTTATTGGAACATCACACATAAGATGCAGCGGTTTTTGGTGAATATTTGTTAAGCATTTAGTTGTAGAGAATTCCAGCTAATACTAGCTAGCAACTTACTGTGTCTGGTGGGAGGGTTCGTATATATGTTGTACAGTGCGTGAGTGCAGAGTTGGATGGTGAGCCGTGCATCGCATGACGTGCAATTTTGTGCCGTTCCTAACAGAATAAATCTACATGACTGGTGCTACATGTTGGAGTTCCGTGTCGATGACTGATTGTACACAACGCAAGAAGAGTACTGTTACACGGGTGTGTGTGTGTGTGTGTGTGTGTGTGTGTGTGTGTGTGTGTGTGCGTGCTTGCGTGCGTGCGTGTGTGCTTGCGTGTGTGTGTAACAACAATCTGTGACCGGACACTGAAACACAGTAAGAAACTTTATTCCCCTATAAAATGACACGTTTATAAAAATTAAAATTAAAAAAATCCTTCAAATGATTTGTCATTAAAACGAGTGTTCTTCAGAAGTGCTTTAACTGGGAACAAAACTAATACAAACTCATCATATTGTCATAGCTGAACACGCCGTCTGTGTCCATCAAGGTGGAAGTAACTAACAAACCATCTCTTATAGAATATGACAAGCATAAGATTATATGGCTCAGTAACATAAGTCAATCATATCATTATAAAACATTTCAATAACGCAAAACGTGGATTTATAAAACACTTAGAAAATGACTTATCCTTCTATTGATCTGATCACATATGTGGAACAACCAAACATCTAAATGAATCTGTCCATAATTCCACACATAATGGCGATAAAACCAAACGTCTTGTATAATTCTTGTGTCAAAAAGGTGTATTTGAAAACTAGAACACTCCTTAAAACGTCTTGGAAAAAAATAAAATCCAACATTGTGTGTCCTGGTCAACTCATTGTGTATCCTGGTCAACTCATCGTGTATCCTGGTCAACTCATTGTGTCCTGGTCAACTCATTGTGTGTCCTGGTCAACTCATTGTGTCCTGGTCAACTCATTGTGTGTCCTGGTCAACTCATTGTGTCCTGGTCAACTCATTGTGTATCCTGGTCAACTCATTGTGTATCCTGGTCAACTCATCGTGTATCCTGGTCAACTCATCGTGTGTCCTGGTCAACTCATTGTGTGTCCTGGTCAACTCATTGTGTGTCCTGGTCAACTCATTGTGTCCTGGTCAACTCATTGTGTATCCTGGTCAACTCATTGTGTATCCTGGTCAACTCATTGTGTATCCTGGTCAACTCATTGTGTATCCTGGTCAACTCATTGTGTGTCCTTGTTAACTCATTGTGTATCCTGGTCAACTCATTGTGTGTCCTGGTCAACTCATTGTGTGTCCTGGTCAACTCATTGTGTCCTGGTCAACTCATTGTGTATCCTGGTCAACTCATTGTTTGTCCTGGTCAACTCATCGTGTGTCCTGGTCAACTCATTGTGTGTCCTGGTCAACTCATTGTGTATCCTGGTCAACTCATTGTGTCCTGGTCAACTCATTGTGTGTCCTGGTCAACTCATTGTGTGTCCTTGTTAACTCATTGTGTATCCTGGTCAACTCATTGTGTGTCCTGGTCAACTCATTGTGTGTCCTGGTCAACTCATTGTGTATCCTGGTCAACTCATTGTGTATCCTGGTCAACTCATTGTGTGTCCTGGTCAACTCATTGTGTGTCCTGGTCAACTCATTGTGTCCTGGTCAACTCATTGTGTGTCCTGGTCAACTCATTGTGTGTCCTGGTTAACTCATTGTGTATCCTGGTCAACTCATTGTGTGTCCTGGTCAACTCATTGTGTGTCCTGGTCAACTCATTGTGTATCCTGGTCAACTCATTGTGTGTCCTGGTCAACTCATTGTGTGTCCTGGTCAACTCATTGTGTATCCTGGTCAACTCATTGTGTGTCCTGGTTAACTCATTGTGTGTCCTGGTCAACTCATTGTGTATCCTGGTCAACTCATTGTGTATCCTGGTCAACTCATTGTGTGTCCTGGTTAACTCATTGTGTGTCCTGGTCAACTCATTGTGTGTCCTCATTGTGTGTCCTGGTCAACTCATTGTGTGTCCTGGTCAACTCATTGTGTGTCCTGGTTAACTCATTGTGTGTCCTGGTCAACTCATTGTGTGTCCTGGTCAACTCATTGTGTATCCTGGTCAACTCATTGTGTGTCCTCATTGTGTGTCCTGGTCAACTCATTGTGTATCCTGGTCAACTCATTGTGTGTCCTGGTCAACTCATTGTGTGTCCTGGTCAACTCATTGTGTGTCCTGGTCAACTCATTGTGTGTCCTGGTTAACTCATTGTGTGTCCTGGTCAACTCATTGTGTGTCCTGGTCAACTCATTGTGTATCCTGGTCAACTCATTGTGTGTCCTGGTCAACTCATTGTGTGTCCTGGTCAACTCATTGTGTATCCTGGTCAACTCATTGTGTATCCTGGTCAACTCATTGTGTATCCTGGTCAACTCATTGTGTGTCCTGGTCAACTCATTGTGTGTCCTGGTCAACTCATTGTGTGTCCTGGTCAACTCATTGTGTATCCTGGTCAACTCATTGTGTGACCTGGTCAACTCATTGTGTGTCCTGGTCAACTCATTGTGTATCCTGGTCAACTCTTTGTGTATCGTGGTCAACTCATTGTGAAATCCATGAAGGTCATCATGACAACAAAACTGTCCTCCCGAAACACCTGGCACCACATCAGCGAAGAGACAAAAAACTGCACCATGTTATTAAGTGGTTGCCTGGATACCGGTCTGTTGGTTGCCCGGATACCGGTCTGTACGAGTCTTATCATTCCACTCCTTCACACTCTGTGTCATGCCAGAAATATAGACGCGGAGTACAGGGTGTGGAATGATAGTATAAAACAGGTCTGGATTTCTAGCTAATTTAAGGACGACATCAGTTACTCCTAAAATAATAAGGTACCACTTCAAGTACAATACCCAGCCGACACACAGATAGACATCTGGACACGCTGAGTTTGAGCCAAGCAACCGTTCAGTACTACGTCATACTACATTTATACCACTAGGTGGTGCTGTTGGATTACTGACATTCTCCACCTGGAAACAGTCGGAAGGAAAAACACCTCAGTGCTCGACTTGGACTGAAATAGGTGCCTGAAATATTCATTTTGAGTGCTGGTACTGTTTGTGGAAATCTGAAATACTTTTGAGCTAATATTCTATAAGAGGAACTCAAGAATAATAACATTTGAGGTGCAGATCCTGGGTGAGCTCCTTCCTACCATAGACAACCACAGACAACACATCTCACCTCAGGTCCACTTGTTTCATAGCTAGTAACCATTATAGTCGTAGACACATTATCTTATTTATGGTATATGACTTGTATGGAAAAACTCATCATCATTTTTTTTGTTGTCAATATGTCTCCACGGTAAAACATATTTAATTACTTACATTTTACTTTATTGCAAATTATCTTGCCCCTCGTCGTTTACACGTGAACATCTTGGACTGGGGTCACATTATTTTATAGAAAAGATATAACAATCATTTTATATAAACATAGAACTGCATTATACTCTACATAAACATCAATTTAAAGAATCCACACAGTCACAATGTAAATATCACCTCATAATCACACAGTTATTTTAGATCAAATAAGCAGCTTGTACACCAGCCCTGTGCTTTACAACAAGAGATGCAAAATTACAGCATCTTTCCCCAAAATTCCCAGGTTTTCCACAAATCCCAATTGGAGGATTCCAGCATTCCTTCCTGTTTCCCGGACTCTTCCTACCAGGATTTGTTTTTTTGGAGGGAAAAAAACCTGAGAATTCTTAGAAAGTTACCTGTGTTTTTGCAACCCCTTTTTAAACAACACTGTCTCACTTTGAGCAACGATTACAACCACCACAATGGTCCCCGACACGTTGAAATCCTCACCGGCGACCACACAGAATATTAGCCAAACACATGAAATAACATGGGATGAAAAAGGTTACTGGCTCAGGAAGTAGTTCACTTCTCACCAGAACTCATTGGGTGGAATCAAAGAGTAGAGTAGCACGCCACTCACAGACACTTGGAAAGTACTGCAGATTTACATGAAAGTACTGCAGATGTACATGAAAGTACTGCAAATGTACATGAAAGTACTGCAAATAAATGTACATGACTGAACTGCAGCTTTACATGAAAGTACTGCAGTTTTAAATGAAAGTACTGCAGCTTAACAAAGTACTGCATCTTTACATGGAAGTATTGCACCTTTGCAAAGTACTGCAGCTTTACAAAGTGCTGCACCTTTACAAAGTACTGCACCTTTACAAAGTGCTGCAACTTTACAAAAACTGCAACTTTACAAAGTACTTCAGCTTTACAAAATACTGCAACTTTACAAAGCACTGCACCTTTACAAAGTACTGCAACTTTACATGTCCACTGATTCACCTAATTGCATCTATCTGCCAACTGGAAAGGCAACCGTGTTCTGTAGGATTGTTGAAGGTCTGTAACCGTGTTCTGTAGGATTGTTGAAGGTCTGTAACCGTGTTCTGTATGATTGTTGAAGGTCTGTAACCGTGTTCTGTAGGATTGTTGAAGGTCTGTAACCGTGTTCTGTAGGATTGTTGAAGGTCTGTAACCGTGTTCTGTATGATTGTTGAAGGTCTGTAACCGTGTTCTGTAACCGTGTTCTGTAACCGTGTTCTGTAACCGTGTTCTGTAACCGTGGTCTGTAACCGTGTTCTGTAACCGTGTTCTGTAACCGTGTTCTGTAGGATTGTTGAAGGTCTGTAACCGTGTTCTGTAGGATTGTTGAAGGTCTGTAACCGTGTTCTGTAGGATTGTTGAAGGTCTGTAACCGTGTTCTGTAGGATTGTTGAAGGTCTGTAACCGTGTTCTGTAGGATTCTTGAAGGTCTGTAACTGTGTTCTGTAGGATTGTTGAATGTCTGTAACCATGTTCTGTATGATTGTTGAAGGTCTGTAACCGTGTTCTGTATGATTGTTGAAGGTCTGTAACCGTGTTCTGTAGGATTGTTGAAGGTCTGTAACCGTGTTCTGTAAGATTGTTGAAGGTCTGTAACCGTGTTCTGTAACCGTGTTCTGTAGGATTGTTGAAGGTCTGTAACCGTGTTCTGTAGGATTCTTGAAGGTCTGTAACTGTGTTCTGTAGGATTGTTGAATGTCTGTAACCGTGTTCTGTATGATTGTTGAAGGTCTGTAACCGTGTTCTGTATGATTGTTGAAGGTCTGTAACCGTGTTCTGTAGGATTGTTGAAGGTCTGTAACCGTGTTCTGTAAGATTGTTGAAGGTCTGTAACCGTGTTCTGTAACCGTGTTCTGTAGGATTGTTGAAGGTCTGTAACCGTGTTCTGTAACCGTGTTCTGTAAGATTGTTGAAGGTCTGTAACCGTGTTCTGTAGGATTGTTGAAGGTCTGTAACCGTGTTCTGTAACCGTGTTCTGTAAGATTGTTGAAGGTCTGTAACCGTGTTCTGTAACCGTGTTCTGTAGGATTGTTGAAGGTCTGTAACCGTGTTCTGTAGGATTGTTGAAGGTCTGTAACCGTGTTCTGTAGGATTGTTGAAGGTCTGTAACCGTGTTCTGTCTGATTGTTGAAGGTCTGTAACCGTGTTCTGTAGGATTGTTGAAGGTCTGTAACCGTGTTCTGTAGGACTGTTGAAGGTCTGTAACCGTGTTCTGTAGGATTGTTGAAGGTCTGTAACCGTGTTCTGTAACCGTGTTCTGTAGGATTGTTGAAGGTCTGTAACCGTGTTCTGTAGGATTGTTGAAGGTCTGTAACCGTGTTCTGTAGGATTGTTGAAGGTCTGTAACCGTGTTCTGTAGGATTGTTGAAGGTCTGTAACCGTACAGCAATAGTTCAGTTAAAACCAGGCTTGGAAACACCAACAGATATTGTCATACATCTGACAGCCCTTTTATATGTCCCAAATATTCCATTGGGTTGGAACATCAAATCAAATCTCCCCTTCCCTCCGTGTATAAATATCCCTGGTCATCTGTGTGGCCTTGTCACATGCAACATATATATTTGAAAATAAACATAGAATGACGAAGCTGTAAAACATCATTCTAAATATAAACCAAGTTGGTGAACACTGTTAAATATGAGGGATTCAGCATGAAGGGTCCTGTGGTTTTTTTTTAGACAGTTTTTAATGATTTTACTATGTTGAATATGTCTTTGTTGTCAGTGTTTTGGCGCCAAACTGGTGCCAGCTGTGGGGGGAAAAAGTCAATAGTTGAAAGAGATGCAGAGTTGAATTGAAAATAATTGTGTATTTTATTTGTCGTGTTACTATTTTCCATTGTATTATTATATTATTATGTGATCTCTTCATCGTTGAGAAAGGCTCGTAAGTACAGTCCATCTCCCTGGCCAACTGTCCTGTTAATATAAATCATCCCAGAGAGGCCTGACAGAGCCCTTATACAGCTGACCCAGGGTCCCAGAGAGGCCCGACAGAGCCCTATACAGCTGACCCAGGGGGCCCAGTAGATTACACCTACAAGGGCTCCTTCTTGCGGAAGGCGACGACCGTCTGCCTCTGCTGGAACTGAGGCTTGTTGCGTTTGTTGATGTCCTGCCAGCGGCAGAGTAGAATCATCTTGAAGGTGTTCCTGAAGGTGAGGTTGCACATGGCGTAACACATGGGGTTGATGGTGCTGTTGACGTAACACAGCCAATAGCCCAGAGCCCACAGAGCCTCAGGGATGCAGCCAGTACAGAAGGTGTTGACCAACACCATAATGTTATAGGGAGTCCAGGTTATGATGAAAGCCAGCAGGATGGCACTGAGAGTCTGGGCGGCCTTCTTCTCTTTCTTCTCCTTGACTACACTCTGCTTCTTACGCTTGGTGATCTGGGTCTTGGCTTTGGAGGCGAAGCGCTTGGCCATGGCTGCATCCTTCAAGGAGATGGGGGCCGAGGAGGGGGACTTGGAGGTGGACGACACAGCCCCTGTTTGGTGGCTCTTGGTGGAGGTCTGGATGGAAGACGAGGAAGTGACGGGGGTTTTAGAGAAGGAGCGTTGGTGGTAGCTGTTGTCTTCCTTGTCTTTCTCCCTTCTGGTATTAGAGGATGTCTTCTTGTCCTTATTATCGCCCACTTGTGGCCGGAGAGGGTCCTTCGTAGCATCCTGGTCCTCAGGAGATGTCAGCTGGGGGTCATTGTTAGGGTTGTTACCAGGGGCGGAGTTTATCCCCGGCAGGTTGACCACGATGGAATAGATAGCTCGGCTTGACTCCGTCGCCCCCTCCTCGTCCTCAGAGTCTGATTGGTCCATGGAGGCCCCACCCCCATCGTTGTTGTTCCAGCTATCGGAGCTGCTGTGTTCCGGCTCTCCTCTCACTGTGACTGTCTTCTTCTTGGACCACCTACTCAGCGGCCAGAACCGGAAGCACCCTCTGGTCTTCTTGGCTCCAGAGTCTTTCTGACCGGCCTGGTTAAGCTCGTAACTGCTGCAGCTCCTGGAGCTTCCTGTTTTGGGCACCATGGGAGCCTCCTCTTCCTGGGCCTCCTCCTTCTTCTCCTCCTCCTCCTCCTTCTGGCTACCCCCCTGGCCCGCCTTGTTCCCTGCCCCCGACCCCCTCAACCCCGCCAGGTCCTTCTGCCTGTTCTCTGTCTCTCTGTAGATCCTCCAGTAGAGAACCGTCATGATGGTGACCGGCAGGTAGAAGGCAGCGATGGCCGTGCAGAATGTGATAATAGGCTCTGAGAGAAACTGGATAAAGCATTCTCCACGAGGCACAGTGCGCTCCCCTACGATATACTGCCAGAAGAGTATAGCCGGGGCCCACAGGACGAAGGACACGGACCAGGCCATGCTGATCATAGTCAGAGCTCTCTTGGTGGTCCTCTTGGCCCGGTAAGTCAGAGGTCGAGTTATGGAGAAGTAGCGGTCGAAGCTGATCACCAGCAGGTTCATGACGGAGGCGTTGCTCGCCACGTAGTCGATAGCCAACCACAGGTCGCACGCCCAGTTCCCTAAAGCCCATTGGTCCATGATAATGTAGGTAGTGTAGAGGTTCATGGAAAGAGTCCCTAGAATTAGAACACTGTATTTTAGTTTCACTCTGATATTACAGTAATTGACTATATATACTACTCATGATATTACAGTAATTGACTATATTTACTACTCATGATATTACAGTAATTGACTATATATACTACTCATGATATTACAGTAATTGACTATAAATATTACACATTTGATATTACAGTAACTGACTAATACATATTACACATTTGTGAGACACTGTAGGAAATCATAGTACAATACATAATCAATATCAGCTGAGATACATTACATCATCTATACACGTATGAAAACAGCAAGTACAGTTAAAATACCGATGATGAGGTCAGCGAAGGCCAGACTGAGGAGATAGTAGTTATTCACCGTCTTCAGCTGCTTGTTCACCTGGAAGAGAGAAGAGAAACCTTTCATTATTATTAAAGTGTCACTCCACAGTAAAACATCAACTGATGTCGAACGCTGTTAAAAAAAATAATGTTGTGGACCATTTCAGTAAGAGTTTTGAGGCACGGACGCCCCCTTGCAATAATTACGGCCTGCGATACACGTGCCATCAAGCTACCTCGCGCTACAGAGACAGGAGATAGAACGCAGGGCGTGAGCCTGTCTTGGACAAGCCTTCTTAAACAGTTACAGGAAGTCATAATGCAATGTAACGTTAGTCTCGGCCTACAATCTACCTTGAAGGAGATGAGCACCAGGATGTTTCCTACGACGGTGACCAGAGACAGAGACCCGGTGAGGAACACGATCAGGATGACCTGCCAGATGGTGTGACCTCCCAGAGGGTCATAGGTCACCGTGGGGTCAAGGAGGGAGGCGTTGGACAGGCTGGTCGAAGAGGAACAAGATGATTACATTGTAACACTGAAACTGAAATGTATTTCCTTCATCCAAACACTCCCGAGACAAACAGACAGAGAGGTTGTAGGAATGGCTCAGTCACAGTGCAACACCCCTAGAGCAGTTTAGAGGTTAAGTCCCTTGCTCAAGGGCACAACAGGCAGGAATATAGTATCTAAGGTAATGAATTCCAGAAAACCCAATCCAGTTTCTGGCTCACTCCCTGCAAATTCCCTTCAGAGAGTTAACTCTGGGATTCGGTTTCTAACCCTCTAACCTATACCTGGTCAGGTTGGTGAGGTCCCTGGTAATGGAGTCGTTGTCCAGCACAAGGCCCAGGCCCAGGATGGCGTTGTCGGCGTAGACCCTCAACCCTGGGGAGCTGTTGTTCAGGTACATACTGGGGTCTACAGAGGGGGAAGAGCTGGACGAGTTCAGGTTCAAGGTCATAGCGCTGCCGTCCTGAGGGCATATTCTGGAGACACCTGGGAGAGAAAATACCATTAGGTTTTTGGCTTTATAAAGTCATATACTCTGAGTGTACAAAACATTAAAGAACACCTGCTCTTTCCATATGGCATAGACTGACCAGGTGAATTCGGGTGAAATATATGTTCCCTTATTGATGTCGCTTATTAAATCCACTTCAATCAGTGTAGATGAAGAGGAGGAGACGGGTTAAAGAAGGATTTTTAAGCCTTGAGATAATTGATTTAAGTGCCTTTGAACGGGATATGGTAGTAGGTGGAAGGCGCACCGGTTTGAGTGTGTCAAGAACTGCAACACTACAGGGTTTTTCAAACTCAACAGTTTCCTTTGTGTATCAAGAATGGCTCACCACCCAAAGGACATCCAGACAACTTGACACAACTGTGGGAAGCTATCGGAGTCAACATGGGCCAGCATCCCTGTGGAACGCTTTCAACACCTTGTAGGGTTCATGCCCCGATGAATGTAGGCTTTTCTGAGGGCAAAAGGGGGTGCAACTCAATATTAGGAAAATTGACCTAATGTTTTGTACACTCACTGTATATTATTGTGTATTGCGTAGAGGGTGTTCTTTAATGGAAGCCTCTCCAACATAATCCAGGTAGAGCCTGGCATTCCCCAGGGCAACTGTCTAGGCCCCTTTACTTTTTAAAATCTTTACTGATGACCTGCCACAGGCCTTGAGTAACGCCAGAGTGTCTATGTATGTGGATTACTTAATATTATACACGTCAGCGACCACATCAAGTGAAATCACTGCAACACTGAACAAAGAGCTGCAGACAGTTTAATAATGGGTGGCAAAAAATAAGATTGTCCTACATACTAAATCGCCGTCCATTTGACAAATCTGACCATCATTCTATCCTCCTGATACAAGTAAAAACTAAAGCAGGAAGTGCCAGTGACTCGCTTAAATTGGAAGTGGTCAGATGACGCGAATGCTACGCAAACCAACAGTTTTTGCTAGCACAGACTAAAATATGTTCCGGGATTCATCCAATGGCATTGAGGAGTATATTACTTCAGTCAACGGCTTCATCAATAAGTGCATCAACAACATAATCCCCACAATGACCGTTTCATTACATATCCCAACCAGAAGCCATCGATTACAGGCAACATTCACACTGAGCTAAAGGCTTGAGCTGCTGCTTTCAAGGTGCGGGACTCCAACCCGGAAGCCTATGAGAAATTCCGCTATGCCCTCCGATGAACCATCAAACAAGCAAAGCGCCAATACAGAACTAAGATTGAATCGTGTACACCGGCTCTGATGCTCGTCGGATGTGGCTTAAAAACTATTACAGATTACAAAGGGAAGCACAGCCACGAGCTGCCCAGTGGACACAAGCCTACCAGACAAGCTAAACCACTTCTATGCTCGCTTCGAGGCAAGCAACACTGAGGCATGCATGAGAGCACAAGCTGTTCCAGAATGACTGTGTGATCACGCTCTCCGTAGCTGAAGTGAATAAGACCTTTAAACAGGTCAACATACACAAGGCTGCGGGGCCAGACGGATTACCAGGACGTGTGCTCCGAGCATGTGCTCACCAACTGGCAGGCGTCTTCACTGACATTTTCAACATGTCCCTGATTTGAGTCTGTGATACCAACATGTTTCAAGCAGACCATCCTAGTCCCTGTGCCGAAGAATACTAAGGCAACCTGCCTAAATGACTACAGGCCCGTAGCACTCAAGTCCGTAGCCATGAAGTGCATTGAAAGGCTGGTAATGGCTCACATCAACACCATTATCCCAGAAACCCTGGACCCACTCCAATTTGCATACTGCTCAAACAGATCCACAGATGATGCAATCTATCTATCTCACTCCACACTGCCCTTTCCCACCTGGACAAAAGGAACAGCTATGTGAGAATACTATTCATTGACTACAGCTCAGCGTTCAACACAATAGTGCCCACAAAGCTCATCACTAAGCTAAGGATCCTGGGACTAAACACCTCCCTCTGCAACTGGATCCTGGACTTCCTGACGAGCCGCTCCCAGGTGGTGAGGGTAGACAACAACACATCTGCCACGCTGATCCTCAACACTGGAGCCCCTCAGGGGTGCGTGCTTAGTCCCCTCCTGTACTCCCTGTTCACCCACGACTGCATGGCCAGGCACGACTCCAACACCATTAAGTTTGTAGACGACACAACAGTGGTTGGCCTGATCTCCGACAACGATGAGGAGGTCAGCGACCTGGCCAGGTGGTGCCAGAATAACAACCTATCCCTCAACATAATCAAGACAACCTTTCCCTCATCGTGATCAAGACTAAAGAGATGATTGTGGACTACAGGAAAAGGAGGACAGAGCACATCCCCATTCTCATCGATGAGGCTGTAATGGAGCAGGTTGAGAGCTTCAAGTTCCCTGGTATCCACATCATCAACAAACTAGAATGGTCCAAACACACCAAGACAGTCATGAAGAGGGCATGACAAAACCTATTCCCCCTCAGGAGACTGAAAATATTTGGCATGGGTACTCAGATCCTCAAAAGGTTCTACAGCTGCAACATCGAGAGCATCCTGACAGGTTGCATCACTGCCTGGTACTGCAAGTCCTCAGCTTCCGACTGCAAGGCACTACAGAGGGTTGTGCATAAGGCCACTTACATCACTGTGGCTAAGCTGCCTGTCATCCAGGACCTCTACACCAGGTGGTGTCAGAGGAAGGCCCTAAAAATTGTCAAAGACACCAGCCACCCCAGTCATAGACTGTTCTCTCTGCTACCGCATGGCAAGTCTAGGACCAAAAGGCTTCTCAACAGCTTTTACCCACAAGCCATAAGACTTCTGAACAGGTAATAAAAGGGCTACCCGGACTAGTTGCATTGTGTCCTGCTTCCCCCAACCAACCCCTATTTTACGTTGCTGCTACTCTCTGTTTATCATCTTAGCATAGTCACTTTAACTCTACCTACATGTACATAGTACCTCAATTAGCCCGATTAACCTGTGCCCCCGTACATTGACTCTGTACTGGTACCACCTCGCTACTGTTATTTTCACTGTCATTTTACAGTGTTTTAAAATGTCTTTACTTATCTATTGTTTACATAATACCTATTGTTTTACTTAAAAATTGTTTTGGGGCTTGAAAGTAATCATTTCACTTTAAGATCTACACCTGTTGTATTCGGCGCTCATGAAAAATAAACTTTGATTTGATTTGGTGCGGCTGGCTTCCGGGGTTAAGTGGGCGGGTGTTAAAGAAGCAGCGAGCCTTGGCGCGTTCCGGGGGACTCGACCTTCTGCTCTCCCGAGCCCATTGGGTAGTTGCAGCGATGAGACAATATTGTGACTACCAATTGGATATCACGAATTTGGGGAGAAAAAAAATAACGTAATATGGAAACCACATGTTTGCCAGCGTTTCGTTTATTCCATTCCATTACAATGAGCTCAGCATCCTATACCTCCCCCACCAGCCTCTTCCAGTCTTTCCCCTTCAAGGGAAATTCTAAATAAATTCACATTCACTATTGAAGCCAAATCCTCATCCTTTACCCTTTTGCTAGAGATCATGTCCCGAGCCATTTTGGATCTTTTGACTGCCAGAACGTAATCTGAGCCGTGAGAGACAGACCTAGCCAATATACCACTTCACCTCTAAGCTGCTGTAACCTCCATGTGTGACCACCAGAGGAGTTCTGCCCCGCAATGCACCATGGGTAGCGGGCGGCGAGGTTCACACCTGTCACCTACTTCATCCTTCAGCCACCAGGTTACTATTGGTCACATACACAGTAGAGATCAGCCAATCACAGTTTGAGAGGATAACTACCTCCCTGGTACCCTGCTCATAACCTTGCCCTGCCTCCCGCCCTCCCACAGTGGCTTCTGGGAAACCATCTGTTAAGCCATAGACAAGGCCCCAGAATCCCAGAGACAACCCCTTCGACTGGCTTTGTATTCTGTCCCTGCTTTAAACCACTGAGGGATAGAGAGGGAGAGCGAACATGAGAGAGAGAGGGAGAGAGAGAGAGAGAACAAGAGAGAGAGAGATGGAGAGAGAGAGAGGGAGAGAGAGAGAGCGAGAGAGAGAAAGACAGGGAGAGAGAGAAAGTGCAAGAGAGAACAAGAGAGAAAAAAAGAGAGAGAGAGAGAGAGAGAGAGAGAGAGAGAGAGAGGGAGAGCGAGCGTGAGAGAGAGAAAGTGCAAGAGAGAAAAAGAGAGCGAAACGGAGAGAGGGGGAAAAGAGAGAGAGAGAGAGAGAAATGGAGAAAGAGGGGGGAGAGAGAGAGAGAGAGAAATGGAGAAAGAGGGGGAAAAGAGAGAACACGAGAGAAAGACGGATCAAATAGATTTCATTATTGCTGTTTGATATAAGAGGTTGGAAATTCATTTGATATCACTAAAGGGCCGTTCTAAACCAGCTGAAGGTTTCAGGAAAGAATGAAGGATGCGATTACTAAACACCAGAGTGCCTTCTATTCCTCTTCAGTTCCCCTCTCAAACAAACACAAACGAAAAGGATATTTCAGGCCTCTGAGTGACAACGCTCTGTGGGCACAACACAACAAGGCACAGCGTTGCCATGATCATGTAATTGATCTCAATCAGAGCTGACGGGAACTGTGACAGCTGGTGAGAGATACTCAGAGCTGTGTGATTACCTCAGATGAGGCCAGTAGGATGGAACACCAATCTGTGGTGTGGATCACTACTCGCCACACAGAGGAGGCCAGTAGGATGGAACACCAATCTGTGGTGTGGATCACTACTCGCCACACAGAGGAGGCCAGTAGGATGGAACACCAATCTGTGGTATAGACCACTACTCGCCACACAGAGGAGGCCAGTAGGATGGAACACCAATCTGTGGTGTGGATCACTACTCCCCACACAGAGGAGACCAGTAGGACGGAACACCAATCTGTGGTGTGGATCACTACTCCCCACACAGAGGAGGCCAGTAGGATGGAACACCAATCTGTGGTGTGGATCACTACTCGCCACACAGAGGAGGCCAGTAGGATGGAACACCAATCTGTGGTATAGACCACTACTCGCCACACAGAGGAGGCCAGTAGGATGGAACACCAATCTGTGGTGTGGATCACTACTCCCCACACAGAGGAGACCAGTAGGACGGAACACCAATCTGTGGTGTGGATCACTACTCCCCACACAGAGGAGGCCAGTAGGATGGAACACCAATCTGTGGTGTGGATCACTACTCCCCACACAGAGGAGGCCAGTAGGATGGAACACCAATCTGTGGTGTGGATCACTACTCCCCACACAGAGGAGGCCAGTAGGATGGAACACCAATCTGTGGTATAGACCACTACTCGCCACACAGAGGAGGCCAGTAGGATGGAACACCAATCTGTGGTGTGGATCACTACTCCCCACACAGAGGAGGCCAGTAGAATGGAACACCAATCTGTGGTGTGAATCACTACACACAGTAGCAGCGGTAGTCTGGGTAGCCATTTGATTAGCTGTTCAAGAGTCTTATGGCTTGGGGGTAGAAGTTGTTTAGAAGCCTCTTGGACCTAGACTTGGCGCTCCGGTCCCGCTTGCCATGTGGTAGCAGAGAGAACAGTTTATGACTAGAGTGGCTGGACTCTTTGATCATTTTTAGGGCCTTCCTCTGACACCGCCTGGTATAGAGGTCCTGGATGGCAGGAAGCTTTGCCCCAGTGATGTACTGGGCCGTACGCACTACCCTCTGTAGTGCCTTGCGGTCGGAGGCCGAGCACTTGCCGTACCAGGCAGTGATGCAACCAGTCAGAATGCTCTCGATGGTGCAGCTGTAGAACCGTTTGATGATCTGAGGACCCATGACAAATCTTTTCAGTCTCCTGAGGGGGAATAGGTTTTGTCGTTCCCTCTTCATGACTGTCTTGTTGTGCTTGGACTATTCTAGTTTGTTGGTGATGTGGACACCAAGGAACTTGAAGCTCTCAACCTGCTCCACTACAGCCCCGTCGATTGGAATGGGGGAGTGCTCTGTGCTCCATTTCCTGTAGTCCACAATCATCTCCTTTGTCTTTATCACGTTGAGGGAGAGGTTGTTATTCTGGCACCACCCGGCCAGGTCTCTGACCTCCTCCTCCCTATAGGCTGTCTCATCGTTGTCGGTGATCAGGCCTACCAATCAGCAAACTTATTGATGGTGTTGTAGTCGTGCCTGGCCTTGCAGTCATGAGTGAACAGGGAGTACAGGAGGGGGCTGAGCACCCACCCCTGAGAGGCCCCTGTGTTGAGGATCAGCGTGGAGAATGTGTTGGTACCCACCCTTACCACCTGGAAGTCCAGAATCCAGTTGCAGAGGGAGGTGTTTTAGTCCCAGGGTCGTTAGCTTAGTGATGAGCTTTGTGGGCACTTTGGTGTTGAACGCTGCGCTGTAGTCAATGAATAGCATTCTAACATAGGTGTTCCTTTTGTCCAGGTGGGAAATGGCAGTGTGGAGTGCAATTGAGATTGCATCAAGGGTTTCTGGGATAATGGTGTTGATGTGATCCATGACCAGTCTTTCCAAGCACTTCATGGCTACAGATGTGAGTGCTACGGGTCGGTAGTCATTTAGGCAGGTTACCTAAGGGTTCTTGGGCACGGGGACTATGGTGGTCTGCCCGAAACATGTTGGTATTACAGACTCGGACAGGGAGAGTTTGAAAATGTCAGTGAAGACACTTGCCAATTGGTCAGCACACGCTAGCAGTACAAGTCCCGGTCATCCATCTGCCCTGCTGCCTTGTGAATGTTGACCTGTTTAAAAGTCTTACTTTGATCACAGAGTCTTCTGGAACAGCTTGTGCTCTCATGTATGTTTCAGTGTTATTTGCCTAGAAGGGAGCATAGAAGTAGTTTAGCTCGTCTGGTAGGCTCTTGGCTGTGCTTCCCTTTGTAGTCTGCCACATCCGATGAGCATCAGAGCTGTTTGATAGTTCGTCGGAGGGCATAGCGGGATTTCTTATAAGCTTCCCGGGTTGGAGTTCCGCTCCTTGAAAGCGGCAGCTCTAGCCTTTAGCTCAGTGCGGATGATGCCTGTAATCCATGGCTTCTGGTTGGGGTATGTAGGTACGGTCACTGTGGGGACGACGTCATCGATGCACTTATTGACGAAGCCAATGACTGATGTGGTGTACTCCTCAATGCCATCAGAGGAATCCCGGAACATATTATTCCAGTCTGTGATAGCAAAACAGTCCTGTAGCATCTGCTTCATCTGACCACTTTTTTATTGATCGAGTCCCTGGTGCTTCCTGCTTTAATTTTTAGCTTGTAAGCAGGAATCAGCTATGAAGAACACAGATTAAAACTCTCTAGGTAGATAGTGTGGTCTACAGCTTATCATGAGACTCTACCTCAGGTGGGAAAAACCTTGAAACCCTTACAAAAATACATAATCCACCGCCCCTTGTCTTACCAGACGCCGCCGTTCTATCCTGCCACTACATGTGGTAGTCTGGCCACTGCGCTATGATGTGGTAGTCTGGCCACTGCGCTATGATGTGGTAGTCTGGCCACTGCGCTATGATGTGGTAGTCTGGACTCTATGCTATGATGTGGTAGTCTGGCCACTGCGCTGTGATGTGGTAGTCTGGACTCTATGCATGATGTGGTAGTCTGGCCACTGCGCTATGATGTGGAAGCCTGGGCGCTGTGTTATGATGTGGAAGCCTGGGCGCTGTGTTATGATGTGGAAGCCTGGGCACTGTGTTATGATGTGGAAGCCTGTGCACTGTGTTATGATGTGGTGGCCTGGACACTGTGCTGTGATGTGGAAGCCTGGGCGCTGTGTTATGATGTGGAAGCCTGGGCACTGTGTTATGATGTGGTGGCCTGGACACTGTGCTGTGATGTGGTAGTCTGGACACTGCGCTATGATGTGGTAGTCTGGACACTGTGCTATGATGTGGTAGTCTGGACACTGCGCTATGATGTGGTAGTCTGGACACTGCGCTATGATGTGGTGGCCTGGACACTGCGCTATGATGTGGTAGTCTGGCCACTGCGCTATGATGTGGTAGTCTGGACACTGCGCTATGATGTGGTAGTCTGGACACTGTGCTACAATGTGGTAGTCTGGACACTGCGCTATGATGTGATAGCCTGGACACTGCGCTATGATGTGGTAGCCTGGGCGCTGTGTTATGATGTGGTAGTCTGGACACTGCGCTATGATGTGGTAGTCTGGACACTGTGCTATGATGTGTTAGCCTGGACGCTGCACTATGATATGGTTGTCTGGGCGCTGTGCTATGATTGCATTTTAGTCGTTTAACAGGCGCTCTTTTCCAGAGAGACTTACAGTTAGTGCATTCATCTTAAGGTGGGTGGGACAACCACATATCTAGAAAGTAAATGTTTCAATAACGTAGCTGTCAGTGGAGTGAGAGATAGAAGGGGGATTGTATTGTATTTATTATTAATGAAAAGGAGGAAGATTATTTAAGATGTTGTTTGAAGAGGTAGGCTTTCAGATTTTTCGGAAGATGGGCAGGGACTCTGTTGTCCTAGCTTCAAGGGGAAACTGGTTTCACCATTAGGGTGCCAGGACAGAGAAGAGCTTGAACTGGTAGCTGCCCTCCTGTAGGGGTGGGAGGGCCAAGAGACCAGAGGTGGCAGAACGAAGTGCTCAGGTTGGGGTGTAGAGTTTGAGCATGGTCTGAAAGAAGGGAGGGCCAGTTCCTGGTCTTGTAGTGTATGTGAGTGTCGACTGGAAGCCAGTGGAGTGAGTGGAGGAGCAGGGTTAACTTGATAAGGTTGAAAACCAGGCAGACTGCAGCATTCTGGTTAAGTGGCAGTAGTCCAGATGGGAGAGGTCAAGTGTCTGGATTAGGACCCGAGCCCCTTCCTGTGTGAGGTAGGGTCGTACTCTACGGATGTTCCACTTCCTGTGTGAGGTAGGGTCGTACTCTACGGATGTTCCACTTCCTGTGTGAGGTAGGGTCGTACTCTATGGATGTTCCTCTTCCTGTGTGAGGTAGGGTCGTACTCTACGGATGTTCCTCTTCCTGTGTGAGGTAGGGTCGTATTCTACGGATGTTCCTCTTCCTGTGTGAGGTAGGGTCGTACTCTACGGATGTTCCTCTTCCTGTGTGAGGTAGGGTCGTACTCTACGGATGTTATAGAGCATGAACCTGCAGGAGTGAGTCACTGCCTTGATGTTTGTGGAGAACGACAGGGTGTTTTCCAGGGTCTCGCCAATGTTCTTTGGCATCTGGGAGGGAGACACTGGAGTTGCCAACCGTGATGGAGAGGTCTTTGAGTGGGCAGGCCTTCCCCGAGAGGAAGAGCAGCTCCAGCTTGTCAAGGTTGAGCTTGAGGTGGTGGGATGACATCCAACTTGAGATATCTGCCAGGCAAGTAGATATGTGTGTTGCCAGCTGGGTGTCAGGAGTGGGGGAGAGGAGAAAATAATGTGGAATGTCATCCTCATAGCAATGATAGGAGAGACCTTGTGAGGATATGACGGAGCCAAATGACTTAGTGTATAGAGAGGAGAAGGCCTAGAACTGAGCCCTGGGGGACACCAGGGCACGTGGTGTAGACACAGATCCTCTCAACATCACCTGGTAGAAGTGGCCTGCTAAAGTAGAATGCAATCCAAGAGTGTACAGAGCCTGAGACGCCCAGCACTGAGAGGGTAGAGAGGAGGATCTGATAGAGTCTGAGACGCCCAGACCTGAGAGGGTGGAGAAGAAAATCTGATAGAGCCTGAGATACCAGCCCTGAGAGGGTGGAGATGATGATCTGATAGTCTGAGACGCCCAGCCCTGAGAGGGTGGAGAGGAAGATCTGATAGAGCCTGAGACACCCAGCCCTGAGAGGGTGGAGAGGAGGATCTGATAGAGCCTGAGACGCCCAGCCCTGAGAGGGTGGAGCCTGAGACTCCCAGCCCTGAGAGGGAGGAGATGAGGATCTGATAGAGCCTGAGACACCCAGCCCTGAGAGGGTGGAGAGGAGGATCTGATAGAGCCTGAGACACCCAGCCCTGAGAGGGTGGAGAGGAGGATCTGATAGAACCTGAGACGCCCAGCCCTGAGAGGGTGGAGATGAGGATCTGAGAGCCTGAGATACCAGCCCTGAGAGGGTGGAGATGAGGAACTGATAGTCTGAGACTCCCAGCCCTGAGAGAGTGGAGAGGAGGATCTGATAGAGCCTGAGACGCCCAGCCCTGAGAGGGTGGAGAGGAGGATCTGATAGAGCCTGAGACGCCCAGCCCTGAGAGGGTGGAGAGGAGGATCTGATAGAGCCTGAGACACCCAGTCCTGAGAGGGTGGAGAGGAGGATCTGATAGAGCCTGAGACGCCCAGCCCTGAGAGGGTGGAGAGGAGGATCTGATAGAGCCTGAGACGCCCAGCCCTGAGAGGGTGGAGAGGAGGATCTGATAGAGTCTGAGATGCCCAGCCCTGAGAGGGTGGAGAGGAGGATCTGAGAGAGCCTGAGACACCCAGCCCTGAGAGGGTGGAGAGGAGGAACTGATAGAGCCTGAGACGCCCAGCTCAGAGAGGGTGGAGAGG
Source organism: Oncorhynchus mykiss (assembly GCF_013265735.2). Classification (NCBI taxonomy): domain Eukaryota; kingdom Metazoa; phylum Chordata; class Actinopteri; order Salmoniformes; family Salmonidae; genus Oncorhynchus; species Oncorhynchus mykiss. The sequence continues at coordinate 1,103,197 of NC_048587.1, read as the reverse complement.
AGGATCTGATAGAGCCTGAGACTCCCAGCCCTGAGAGGGTGGAGAGGAGGATCTGATAGTCTGAGACACCCAGCCCTGAGAGGGTGGAGAGGAGGATCTGATAGAGCCTGAGACGCCCAGCTCTGAGAGGGTGGAGAGGAGGATCTGATAGAGCCTGAGACTCCCAGCCCTGAGAGGGTGGAGAGGAGGATCTGATGGTTCACGGCGTCGAGGGCAGCGGATAGATCTAGGAGGATGAGAACACAGGTTAAAGATTTAGCTTTAGCTTTGTCTAAGGCACTGCATCGTAGTGCTAGCTGTGCCACTAGAGATCCTTGTTCGAGTCCAGGCTCTGTCTCAGCCGGCCGCTACCGGCAGACCAATGGGGCGGTGCACAATTGGCCCAGCGTTGTCCGGGAGCGTTTGGCCAGGCAGGGATGTTCTTGTCCCATTCCGCTCTAGCGACTCCTGTAGAGGGCCGGGCACAATGCATGCTGACACAGTCGCCAGGTGTACAGTGTTTCCTCCGACACATTGGTGCGGCTGGTTAAGTGGGAATTGTGTCAAGAAGCAGTGCGGCTTGGCTGGGTTGTGTTTCGGAGGACGCACAGCTTTCGACCTTTGCCTCTTCCGAGTCCGTACGGGAATTGCAGCGATGAGACAAGACTGTAACTACCAATTGGGTACGATGAAATTTGGGAGAAAAAGGGGGTGCATTTTTTTTACTATTAATATTTAGCTTTGGTAGTGCGGAGAGCCTCCGTGACACAGGGAAGGACAGCCTTGGTTGAGTGAGCCGTCCTACAGCCTGTCTTGTTAGAAGATGGTTCTGAGAGAGATAATGAGAGAGTTGGTCAGAGACGCTCAAGTGTTTTGGAAAGAAAAGAAAAGGGATATAAAGGTCTATAGTTTTTGATGTTAGATGAGTCAAGTGTTTGTTTCTTGAGGAGGAGAGAAACTTAGGCCATTTTGAAGTCAGAAGGGTCGCAACCAGTGGTCAGGGATGAGTTGATGAGGGAAGTGAGAAGGTCTCCAGAGATGGTCTGGGGAGAAGGGGATGGGGTCGGGCAGGTCAGATCTCATTAGTTGCAGGATGTCATCTGGAGAGAGAGGGGAGAAAGAGGTCAAGGAGTAGGGTAGTTCTGTGTGAGTGGGACCAGTGGACTCAATACGTTGAGTGAATGAGTAGAGGATGTCCACTTTATTTTCAAAGTTGCTGACAAAGCCGTCCTCAGAGAGGGAGGAGGGAGGGGGAGGGCTGGGCTTCTCAGGCTCTGTACACTCTTAGATTAAATCCTACCTGGCAGACCGCTTCTACCAGGTGACGTTGAGAGGATTAAGGAGGGAGGAGATGGTGGAAAAGAGTTTCCTAGGTAGAGGGGTAGAATGTGGCTTTAGCAGAGGATAGTGGAAGAGAAGATGGAGAGGAGGGAGTGAAAGGATGATAGGTCCTCTGGAAGTTAAGTTTTCCTCCATTTCCCCTCAGCTGTCCGCCGCCCTGTTCTATAAGCTTGCAATGAGTCACTAAGCCACAGAGCAGGAGGAGAGGGCCGAGCCGGCCGGGAGGAAAGGGGACAGTGCGAGTCATAGGATGCGGAAAGGGAGGAGAGTAGGGTTGAAGGGGCAGAATCAGAAGACATAAGGGAGAAGGATTTAAAAGAAGGGAGAGATGAAATGATAGAAGGAGAGAGGAGTGGGAGAGAGAGAGAGAGAGAGCGAATATTGTTAAGGCGCATGACCATCTGGGTAGGAGCTGAGCGGTTAAGGTTGGAGGAGAGGGAGACAAAGGGAAACAAAGTAGTGATCAGAGACCTGGATGGGGGTTGCAATGAGATTAGAAGGCAAGTCGCCCCTAGTAAAGATGAGGTCAAGTCTATTATTTGACTTGTGGAAAGGATTGGGAAAAGGTCAAAAGAGGCAAGGAGGAGAAAGATCGAGTTGGAAAGAAATTAATCGAAGGCAGACGATGTTGAGAGGTTGAAGTCGCCAAGTACAAAGAGCGGTGAGCCATCTTTAGCAAATTAGCTTATCAAGGTGTCAAGCTCATTGAGGAACTCTCCGAGGGCACCTGGTGGGCGATAGATGACGACAATGTTAAGCTGAAGTGGACAAGAGACAGTGACATAATGGAATTCAAATGAGGAGATGGACAGGTGAGAGAGGAGATGGACAGGTGAGAGAGGAGATGGACAGGTGAGAGAGGAGATGGACAGGTGAGAGAGGAGATGGACAGGTGAGAGAGGAGATGGACAGGTGAGAGAGGAGATGGGCAGGTGAGAGAGGGAGAAAAGAGAAAATCTCCAGTTAGGAGAAATGAGTCGCCCTGTGTCATCACCACGACGACCATATGTACTCTGACTATAAGAGAAAACATAGTCAGATGGAGAGAGAGCAGCTGGAGTAGCAGTGTTCTCTGGGGTGATCCATGTCTCCGTCAGGGACAAAAGGTCAAGGGTCAGAAGGGCAGCATAGGCTGAGATGAACTCATTGTTCTTGACCGTAGATTGGCAGTTCCAAACAGTAACAGAGACCAGGAAGACCAGTGAACAGGAAATTAGAAGGGTTGTATCCAAGGAGTGGCGAGTGTCTGTAATACCTACAGGGAGAGGTGGGAACAGGTAGAGAAAACACACACACAGCTGACAAAGCTACACAAGAGCAAAATTAGATCATCTGTAAATAACAAGTAAGACAATCAATGTGGTTCTACCAGAGGACAGCAGAGATATATTATGTGGTTCTACCAGAGGACCAGAGGAGAGCAGAGATATATTATGTGGTTCTACCAGAGGACAGCAGAGATATATTATGTGGTTCTACCAGAGGACAGCAGAGATATATTATGTGGTTCTACCAGAGGACAGCAGAGATATATTATGTGGTTCTACCAGAGGACAGCAGAGATATATTATGTGGTTCTACCAGAGGACAGCAGAGATATATTATGTGGTTCTACCAGAGGACAGCAGAGATATATTATGTGGTTCTACCAGAGGACCAGAGGACAGCAGAGATATATTATATGGTTCTACCAGAGGACAGCAGAGATATATTATGTGGTTCTACCAGAGGAGAGCAGAGATATATTATGTGGTTCTACCAGAGGACAGCAGAGATATATTATATGGTTCTACCAGAGGACCAGAGGACAGCAGAGATATATTATGTGGTTCTACCAGAGGACAGCAGAGATATATTATGTGGTTCTACCAGAGGACAGCAGAGATATAATATGCGGTTCTACCAGAGGAGAGCAGAGATATATTATGTGGTTCTACCAGAGGACAGCAGAGATATATTATATGGTTCTACCAGAGGACCAGAGGACAGCAGAGATATATTATGTGGTTCTACCAGAGGACAGCAGAGATATATTATGTGGTTCTACCAGAGGACAGCAGAGATATATTATGTGGTTCTACCAGAGGACCAGATGACAGCAGAGATATATTATGTGGTTCTACCAGAGGACAGCAGAGATATATTATGTGGTTCTACCAGAGGACAGCAGAGATATATTATGTGGTTCTACCAGAGGACAGCAGAGATATATTATGTGGTTCTACCAGAGGACAGCAGAGATATATTATGTGGTTCTACCAGAGGACAGCAGAGATATATTATGTGGTTCTACCAGAGGACAGCAGAGATATAATATGCGGTTCTACCAGAGGAGAGCAGAGATATATTATGTGGTTCTACCAGAGGACAGCAGAGATATATTATATGGTTCTACCAGAGGACCAGAGGACAGCAGAGATATATTATGTGGTTCTACCAGAGGACAGCAGAGATATATTATGTGGTTCTACCAGAGGACAGCAGAGATATATTATGTGGTTCTACCAGAGGACCAGATGACAGCAGAGATATATTATGTGGTTCTACCAGAGGACAGCAGAGATATATTATGTGGTTCTACCAGAGGACAGCAGAGATATATTATGTGGTTCTACCAGAGGACAGCAGAGATATATTATGTGGTTCTACCAGAGGACAGCAGAGATATATTATGTGGTTCTACCAGAGGACAGCAGAGATATATTATGTGGTTCTACCAGAGGACAGCAGAGATATATTATGTGGTTCTACCAGAGGACAGCAGAGATATATTATGTGGTTCTACCAGAGGACAGCAGAGATATATTATGTGGTTCTACCAGAGGACAGCAGAGATATATTATGTGTTTCTACCAGAGGACCAGAGGAGAGCAGAGATATATTATATGGTTCTACCAGAGGACCAGAGGACAGCAGAGATATATTATATGGTTCTACCAGAGGACCAGAGGACAGCAGAGATATATTATATGGTTCTACCAGAGGACCAGAGGACAGCAGAGATATATTATGTGGTTCTACCAGAGGACAGCAGAGATATATTATGTGGTTCTACCAGAGGACCAGAGGACAGCAGAGATATATTATATGGTTCTACCAGAGGACCAGAGGACAGCAGAGATATATTATGTGGTTCTACCAGAGGACAGCAGAGATATATTATATGGTTCTACCAGAGGACCAGAGGACAGCAGAGATATATTATATGGTTCTACCAGAGGACAGCAGAGATATATTATGTGGTTCTACCAGAGGACAGCAGAGATATATTATGTGGTTCTACTAGAGGACCAGAGGACAGCAGAGATATATTATGTGGTTCTACCAGAGGACCAGAGGAGAGCAGAGATATATTATGTGGTTCTACCAGAGGACAGCAGAGATATATTATGTGGTTCCACCAGAGGACAGCAGAGATATATTATGTGGTTCTACCAGAGGACAGCAGAGATATATTATGTGGTTATACCAGAGGACAGCAGAGATATATTATGTGGTTCTACCAGAGGACCAGAGGACAGCAGAGATATATTATGTGGTTCTACCAGAGGACAGCAGAGATATATTATGTGGTTCTACCAGAGGACAGCAGAGATATATTATGTGGTTCTACCAGAGGACAGCAGATATATATTATGTGGTTCTACCAGAGGACAGCAGAGATATATTATGTGGTTCTACCAGAGGACAGCAGAGATATATTATGTGGTTCTACCAGAGGACCAGAGGAGAGCAGAGATATATTATATGGTTCTACCAGAGGACAGCAGAGATATATTATGTGGTTATACCAGAGGACAGCAGAGATATATTATGTGGTTCTACCAGAGGACAGCAGAGATATATTATGTGGTTCTACCAGAGGACAGCAGAGATATATTATATGGTTCTACCAGAGGACAGCAGAGATATATTATATGGTTCTACCAGAGGACCAGAGGACAGCATAGATATATTATATGGTTCTACCAGAGGACCAGAGGACAGCAGAGATATATTATGTGGTTCTACCAGAGGACAGCAGAGATATATTATGTGGTTCTACCAGAGGACAGCATAGATATATTATGTGGTTCTACCAGAGGACCAGAGGACAGCAGAGATATATTATATGGTTCTACCAGAGGACCAGAGGACAGCAGAGATATATTATGTGGTTCTACCAGAGGACAGCAGAGATATATTATATGGTTCTACCAGAGGACCAGAGGACAGCAGAGATATATTATATGGTTCTACCAGAGGACCAGAGGACAGCAGAGATATATTATGTGGTTCTACCAGAGGACCAGAGGACAGCAGAGATATATTATGTGGTTCTACCAGAGGACCAGAGGAGAGCAGAGATATATTATGTGGTTCTACCAGAGGACAGCAGAGATATATTATGTGGTTCCACCAGAGGACAGCAGAGATATATTATGTGGTTCTACCAGAGGACCAGAGGACAGCAGAGATATATTATGTGGTTCTACCAGAGGACCAGAGGACAGCAGAGATATATTATGTGGTTCTACCAGAGGACCAGAGGACAGCAGAGATATATTATGTGGTTCTACCAGAGGACCAGAGGACAGCAGAGATATATTATGTGGTTCTACCAGAGGACCAGAGGACAGCAGAGATATATTATGTGGTTCTACCAGAGGACCAGAGGAGAGCAGAGATATATTATGTGGTTCTACCAGAGGACAGCAGAGATATATTATGTGGTTCCACCAGAGGACAGCAGAGATATATTATGTGGTTCTACCAGAGGACAGCAGAGATATATTATGTGGTTCTACCAGAGGACTGCAGAGATATATTATGTGGTTCTACCAGAGGACAGCAGAGATATATTATGTGGTTCTACCAGAGGACCAGAGGACAGCAGAGATATATTATGTGGTTCTACCAGAGGACCAGAGAACAGCAGAGATATATTATGTGGTTCTACCAGAGGACAGCAGAGATATATTATGTGGTTCTACCAGAGGACCAGAGGACAGCAGAGATATATTATGTGGTTCTACCAGAGGACAGCAGAGATATATTATGTGGTTCTACCAGAGGACAGCAGAGATATATTATGTGGTTCTACCAGAGGACAGCAGAGATATATTATGTGGTTCTACCAGAGGACTGCAGAGATATATTACTGTATATGGTTCAAGCAGACCAGGGAGGGAGAGGAGATGAGATGAGAGGAGAGGAGAGGAGAGGAGAGGAGAGGAGAAATGGGGAGGGAGAGGGAGAGGAGAGGAGAAATGGGCAAGGGGAGGGAGAGGAGAGGAGAAATGGGCAGGGGTGAGGGAGAGGAGAGGAGAGGAGAGGGGAAATGGGGAGCGAGAGGGAGAGGAGAGGTGGGCAGGGGGAGGGAGAGGAGAGGCCAGTAATATTATTAATATGATCCCCTCCAGCCCGGTTTGGCCCTGGACGGTGATGTGGTGATATGGCCTAGAGACCCTCGGTTGTCAGTATGACTAATCTCCTGTCTGTCTCTGTGGACGTAACCAGCTGGCTGCATGTGTTGATGAAGGCCAGGTTAAATAATTGGATGCCCTGGGTTATGAACGCCTTGCAAAGTTATTGCTAGCCTGATTCCAGATCAGTTTGTGCTGTCTTTCCCAGTTTTGACGTGACAAGGACCATAGGAGTTGGCAAGACAGCACAAACAGATCTGGGACCAGTGGAAGTGATTCTCTGGGCACCAGTGGAAGTGATTGCATGCCCTGGGTTATGAAGGTCTGTGGGCAAAGGAAGGAGAGGTGGCTTTTACATTTAGCTTTTAGCATCAACACAGGTTTAAAGGACAGATTTACCATTTAGCTGTAGAGTTTAGCTTCTAAAGCAGGTTCTAAAGCAGGTTTAAAGGGCAGGTTTAGCATTTAGCTGTAGCGTTTAGCTTCTAAAGCAGGTTTAAAGGTTAGGTTTAGCATTTAGCTGTAGAGTTTAGCTTCTAAAGCAGGTTTAAAGGGCAGGTTTAGCATAGTGTTTAGCTTCTAAAGCAGGTTTAAAGGGCAGGTTTAGCATTTAGCTGTAGCGTTTAGCTTCGAAAGCAGGTTTAAAGGTTAGGTTTAGCATTTAGCTGTAGAGTTTAGCTTCTAAAGCAGGTTTAAAGGGCAGGTTTAGCATAGTGTTTAGCTTCTCAAGCAGGTTTAAAGGACAGGTTTAGCATAGTGTTTAGCTTCTCAAGCAGGTTTAAAGGACAGGTTTAGCATAGTGTTTAGCTTCTCAAGCAGGTTTAAAGGACAGGTTTAGCATAGTGTTTAGCTTCTCAAGCAGGTTTAAAGGGCAGGTTTAGCATAGTATTTAGCTTCTCAAGCAGGTTTAAAGGGCATGTTTAGCATTTAGCTGATTCCCATAGAGACTAAGACAGTGTCCCGTGAGGATTCCCATAGAGACTAAGACAGTGTCCCGTGAGGATTCCCATAGAGACTAAGACAGTATCCTAAATGGCACCCTATTCCCTAGATTCCCTAAGGGCCCTGGTTAAAAGAAGTGCACTACAAAGGGAATGGGGTGCCATTTTGGGACAGATCCTGAGGAATCGCTGTCCTTTTAACTATGACATGTTATGTTCCGTTGTCACGTCAACACACACGACTCCAGCATTCAACCGCAACACTTTGAAGGACGATAATCTTAGGCCACTCTAAAAAGGTATCGTCTTTGTTTATTACTAGGAGATGCTGATTGGATAAACCCCCCCCCTTTGAAGGATGATAATCTTAGGCCACTCTAAAAAGGTATCGTCTTTGTTTATTACTAGGAGATGCTGATTGGATAAACCCCCCCCCCCCCCAGAGTTTAACGAGCTAAGAAGGATGAAGCTGAGCGTGTTAGAGCCTAGTGTCTGTTGATAAAGTAACTTCTCATAAATGGAGACGATTAAATGCAATCCATATGAGAGTTAAGAAACGCACATAAATGCCGTGGTGTGTGCAGTGTTTACATTTTTTATTTTTTATTCGCTGATTTAATTTTTAATGGACGACTTTCGCTCAGCAGCAGCGCGCGGCTAATTAACGGACAGATCAAATTTCCTCAGCAATTTGTTTTCACTTTCAACATAACCTTTGAATCATTTAGACAGTGTGTCCAAATGGCCACCTATTTCACTATGTAGTGCACTACTATGGGCCCTGATTTAAAAGCAGTGCACTGCAGCATAAAGAGAAGAGGATGCCATTTAGGACGAGTCCTTCATTTTAACGTGACTTTTCCAGACGATGCTTTTCTCAGAGGGTTTCTTTAGCGTTGTGTTTGAATGGTGATTCAGGTCTTCATCCAGAAGCTGTATTGGAGTCTTTAGTGATAAATATTACATTTAGTCTGTTACAGAATCATTTAATAAAAAGGTCCAAGCCGCTTTCATCTCAATAATCAAATCATTTCTGGGTAACAATTACTGTGAATACATTACCGGGATTGTTTTCAATTAAAATGAGCAAAAAAATACATTAAAAAATGTGTTTTTAGTAAAGAGCAATTTCTCAAGGACTGTCTGGGAGTGGTCTGAGTGGGGAAAACGGAAAACTAGCTGTTATTGGCAGAGAGGTTTGGAACACTCTTTCTTATTGGTCTATTAACTCATCTACTGGTGATGTCACCAGGCAGGCCACATCTCTTTCTTATTGGTCTATTAACTCATTTACTGGTGATGTCACCAGGCAGGCCAAATCTCTTTCTTATTGGTCTATTAACGCATCTACTGGTGATGTCACCAGGCAGGCCAAATCTCTTTCTTATTGGTCTATTAACTCATCTACTGGTGATGTCACCAGGCAGGCCAAATCTCTTTCTTATTGGTCTATTAACTCATCTACTGGTGATGTCACCAGGCAGGCCAAATCTCTTTCTTATTGGTCTATTAACTCATCTACTGGTGATGTCACCAGGCAGGCCAAATCTCTTTCTTATTGGTCTATTAACTCATTTACTGGTGATGTCACCAGGCAGGCCAAATCTCTTTCTTATTGGTCTATTAACTCATTTACTGGTGATGTCACCAGGCAGGCCAAATCTCTTTCTTATTGGTCTATTAACTCATCTACTGGTGATGTCACCAGGCAGGCCAAATCTCTTTCTAATTAGTCTATTAACTCATCTACTGGTGATGTCACCAGACAAGACAAATCTCCATCCCACTAAAACATGGCTGAAATTACAGGCGGTCTTTTCAAACAGCTTTTACACTAAAAGGTAACAGTTTTCTTCCAACCTCATAGTGTGGAAATATATATATAAAACACAGGTTTTTGACCGCACTGGGCCTTTATAGAACAGGTCATGTGAGACCTCAGCACGTATTGTTGTACTTCTCATACAGGTTGGTCCACAATACTTTGGGTTTTGGAAAACTAGGTAAAACGTTATGTCTGTGACTCCACCTGACCACCACTACCCCTACCTGACCACCACTACCCGTACCTGACCACCACTACCCCTACCTGACCACCACTACCCTCACCACTACCCCTACCTGACCACCACTACCCCTACCTGACCACCACTACCCCTACCTGACCACCACTACCCCTACCTGACCACCACTACCCCTACCTGACCACCACTACCCCTACCTGACCACCACTACCCCTACCTGACCACCACTACCCCTACCTGACCACCCCTACCCCTACCTGACCACCACTACCCTCAACCTGACCACCACTACCCCTACCTGACTACCACTACCCCTACCTGACCACCACTACCCCTATCTGACCACCACTACCCTCACCACTACCCTCACCACTACCCTCACCACTACCCCTACCTGACCACCACTACCCCTACCTGACCACCACTACACTCACCACTACCCCTACCTGACCACCACTACCCCTACCTGACCACCACTACCCCTACCTGACCACCACTACCCTCACCACTACCCCTACCTGATCACCACTACCACTACCCCTACCTGACCACCACTACCCACACCACTACCCCTACCTGACCACCACTACCTCTACCTGACCACCCCTACCCCTACCTGACCACCACTACCCCTACCTGACCACCACTACCCTCACCACTACCCCTACCTGACCACCACTACCCCTACCTGACCACCACTACCCCTACCTGACCACCACTACCCCTACCTGACCACCACTACCCTCACCACTACCCCTACCTGACCACCCCTACCCCTACCTGACCACCACTACCCTCACCACTACCCTCACCTGACCACCACTACCCCGACCTGACCACCACTACCCTCACCACTACCCCTACCTGACCACCACTACCCCTACCTGACCACCACTACCCCTACCTGACCACCACTACCCCTACCTGACCACCACTACCCTCACCACTACCCCTACCTGACCACCACTACCCCTACCTGACCACCACTACCCCTACCTGACCACCACTACCCCTACCTGACCACCACTACCCTCACCACTACCCCTACCTGACCACCCCTACCCCTACCTGACCACCACTACCCTCACCACTACCCTCACCTGACCACCACTACCCCGACCTGACCACCACTACCCTCACCACTACCCCTACCTGACCACCCCTAACCCTACCTGACCACCACTACCCCTACCTGACCACCACTACCCCTACCTGACCACCACTACCCCTACCTGACCACCCCTACCCCTACCTGACCACCCCTACCCTCACTACTACCCCTACCTGACCACCCCTACCCCTACCTGACCACCACTACCGCGACCTGACCACCACTACCCCTACCTGACCACCACTACCCCTACCTGACCACCACTACCCTCACCACTACCCCTACCTGACCACCACTACCCCTACCTGACCACCACTACCCCTTCCTGACCACCACTACCCCTACCTGACCACCACTACCCCTTCCTGACCACCACTACCCCGACCTGACCACCACTACCCTCACTACTACCCCTACCTGACCACCACTACCCCTACCTGACCACCACTACACTCACCACTACCCCTACCTGACCACCACTACCCCTACCTGACCACCACTACCCCTACCTGACCACCACTACCCTCACCACTACCCCTACCTGACCACCACTACCACTACCCCTACCTGACCACCACTACCCACACCACTACCCCTACCTGACCACCACTACCTCTACCTGACCACCCCTACCCCTACCTGACCACCACTACCCCTACCTGACCACCACTACCCTCACCACTACCCCTACCTGACCACCACTACCCCTACCTGACCACCACTACCCCTACCTGACCACCACTACCCCTACCTGACCACCACTACCCTCACCACTACCCCTACCTGACCACCCCTACCCCTACCTGACCACCACTACCCTCACCACTACCCTCACCTGACCACCACTACCCCGACCTGACCACCACTACCCTCACCACTACCCCTACCTGACCACCACTACCCCTACCTGACCACCACTACCCCTACCTGACCACCACTACCCCTACCTGACCACCACTACCCTCACCACTACCCCTACCTGACCACCACTACCCCTACCTGACCACCACTACCCCTACCTGACCACCACTACCCCTACCTGACCACCACTACCCTCACCACTACCCCTACCTGACCACCCCTACCCCTACCTGACCACCACTACCCTCACCACTACCCTCACCTGACCACCACTACCCCGACCTGACCACCACTACCCTCACCACTACCCCTACCTGACCACCCCTAACCCTACCTGACCACCACTACCCCTACCTGACCACCACTACCCCTACCTGACCACCACTACCCCTACCTGACCACCCCTACCCCTACCTGACAACCCCTACCCTCACTACTACCCCTACCTGACCACCCCTACCCCTACCTGACCACCACTACCGCGACCTGACCACCACTACCCCTACCTGACCACCACTACCCCTACCTGACCACCACTACCCTCACCACTACCCCTACCTGACCACCACTACCCCTACCTGACCACCACTACCCCTTCCTGACCACCACTACCCCTACCTGACCACCACTACCCCTTCCTGACCACCACTACCCCGACCTGACCACCACTACCCTCACTACTACCCCTACCTGACCACCACTACCCCTACCTGACCACCACTACCCTCACCACTACCCCTACCTGACCACCACTACCCCTACCTGACTACGACTACCCTCACCACTACCACCTACCTGACCACCACTACCCCTACCTGATTACCACTACCCCTACCTGACCACCACTACCTCTACCTGACCACCACTACCCCTACCTGACCACCACTACCCCTACCTGACCACCACTACCGTCACCACTACCCCTACCTGACCACCACTATCCCTACCTGACCACCACTACCCCTACCTGACCACCACTACCCTCACCACTACCCCTACCTGACCACCACTACCCCTACCTGACCACCACTACACCTACCTGACCACCACTACCCCTACCTGACCACCACTACCCCTACCTGACCACCACTACCCCTACCTGACCACCACTACCCCTACCTGACCACCACTACCCCTACCTGACCACCACTACCCCTACCTGACCACCCCTACCCCTACCTGACCACCACTACCCTCAACCTGAAAACCACTACCCCTACCTGACTACCACTACCCCTACCTGACCACCACTACCCCTATCTGACCACCACTACCCTCACCACTACCCTCACCACTACCCCTACCTGACCACCACTACCCCTACCTGACCACCACTACACTCACCACTACCGCTACCTGACTACCACTACCCCTACCTGACCACCACTACCCCTATCTGACCACCACTACCCTCACCACTACCCTCACCACTACCCCTACCTGACCACCACTACCCCTACCTGACCACCACTACACTCACCACTACCGCTACCTGACCACCACTACCCCTACCTGACCACCAGTACCCCTACCTGACCACCACTACCCCTACCTGACCACCACTACCCCTACCTGACCACCACTACACCTACCTGACCACCACTACCCCTACCTGACCACCACTACCCCTACCTGACCACCACTACCCCTACCTGACCACCACTACCCCTACCTGACCACCACTACCCCTACCTGACCACCACTACCCCTACCTGACCACCACTACCCCTACCTGACCACCCCTACCCCTACCTGACCACCACTACCCTCAACCTGAAAACCACTACCCCTACCTGACTACCACTACCCCTACCTGACCACCACTACCCCTATCTGACCACCACTACCCTCACCACTACCCTCACCACTACCCTCACCACTACCCCTACCTGGCCACCACTACCCCTACCTGACCACCACTACCCTCAACCTGACCACCACTACCCCTACCTGACCACCACTACCCCTACCTGACCACCACTACCCCTACCTGATCACCACTACCCCTACCTGACCACCACTACCCTCACCACTACCCCTACCTGACCACAACTACCCCCACCTGACCACCACTACCCTCACCACTACCCCTACCTGACCACCACTACCCTCACCACTACCCCTACCTGACCACCACTACCCCTACCTGACCACCACTACCCTCACCACTACCCCTACCTGACCACCACTACCTGATCACCACTACCCCTACCTGACCACCACTACACTCACCACTACCCCTACCTGACCACCACTACCCCTACCTGACCACCACTACCCTACCTGACCACCACTACCCCTACCTGACCACCTCTACCCCTACCTGATCACCACTACCCCTACCTGACCACCACTACACTCACCACTACCCCTACTTGACCACCACTACCGCCACCTGACCACCACTACCCCTACCTGATCACCACTACCCCTACCTGAACACCACTACCCTCACCACTACCCCTACCTGACCACCACTACCCCTACCTGACCACCCCTACCCCTACCTGACCACCACTACCTTCACCACTACCCCTACCTGACCACCACTACCCTCACCACTACCCCTACCTGACCACCACTACCCCTACCTGACAACCACTACCCCTACCTGACCACCACTACACCTACCTGACCACCACTACCCCTACCTGACCACCACTACCCCTACCTGACCACCACTACCCCTACCTGACCACCACTACCCCTACCTGACCACCCCTACCCCTACCTGACCACCACTACCCTCAACCTGAAAACCACTACCCCTACCTGACTACCACTACCCCTACCTGACCACCACTACCCCTATCTGACCACCACTACCCTCACCACTACCCTCACCACTACCCCTACCTGACCACCACTACCCCTACCTGACCACCACTACACTCACCACTACCGCTACCTGACCACCACTACCCCTACCTGACCACCACTACCGCTACCTGACCACCACTACCCCTACCTGACCACCACTACCCCTACCTGACCACCACTACACTCACCACTACCGCTACCTGACCACCACTACCCCTACCTGACCACCACTACCCCTACCTGACCACCACTACTCCTACCTGACCACCACTACCCTCACCACTACCCTCACCACTACCCCTACTTGACCACCACTACCCTTACCTGACCACCACTACCCCTACCTGATCACCACTACCCTCACCACTACCCCTACCTGACCACCACTACCCTCACCACTACCCCTACCTGACCACCACTACCCCTACCTGACCACCACTACCCTCACCACTACCCCTACCTGACCACCACTACCCTCACCACTACCCCTACCTGACCACCACTACCCCTACCTGACAACCACTACCCCTACCTGACCACCACTACACCTACCTGACCACCACTACCCCTACCTGACCACCACTACCCCTACCTGACCACCACTACCCCTACCTGACCACCACTACCCCTGCCTGACCACCACTACCCCTACCTGACCACCACTACCCCTACCTGACCACCACTACCCCTACCTGACCACCACTACCCTCAACCTGACCACCACTACCCCTACCTGACCACCACTACCCCTACCTGACCACCACTACCCTCACCACTACCCTCACCACTACCCCTACCTGACCACCACTACCCCTACCTGACCACCACTACCCCTACCTGACCACCACTACCCCTACCTGACCACCACTACCCCTACCTGACCACCACTACCCTCAACCTGACCACCACTACCCCTACCTGATCACCACTACCCCAACCTGACCACCACTACCCTCACCACTACCCCTACCTGACCACAACTACCCCCACCTGACCACCACTACCCCCACCTGACCACCACTACCCTCACCACTACCCCTACCTGACCACCACTACCCCTACCTGACCACCTCTACCCCTACCTGACCACCACTACCCCTACCTGACCACCACTACCCTCACCACTACCCCTACCTGACCACCACTACCTCTACCTGACCACCACTACACCTACCTGACCACCACTACCCCTACCTGACCACCACTACCCCTACCTGACCACCACTACCCCTACCTGACCACTACTACCCCTACCTGACCACCACTACCCTCACCACTACCCCTACCTGACCACCACTACCCCTACCTGACCACCACTACCCTCACCACTACCCCTACCTGACCACAACTACCCCCACCTGACCACCACTACCCCCACCTGACCACCACTACCCTCACCACTACCCCTACCTGACCACCACTACCCTCACCACTACCCCTACCTGACCACCACTACCCCTACCTGACCACCTCTACCCCTACCTGACCACCACTACCCCTACCTGACCACCACTACCCTCACCACTACCCCTACCTGACCACCACTACCTCTACCTGACCACCACTACACCTACCTGACCACCACTACCCCTACCTGACCACCACTACCCCTACCTGACCACCACTACCCCTACCTGACCACCACTACCCTCACCACTACCCCTACCTGACAACCACTACCCTCACCACTACCCCTACCTGACCACCACTACCCCTACCTGACCACCACTACCCCTGCCTGACCACCCCTACCCCTACCTGACCACCACTACCCTCGACCTGACCACCACTACCCTCAACCTGACCACCACTACCCCTACCTGACCACCACTACCCCTACCTGACCACCTCACCACTACCCTCACCACTACCCTCACCACTACCCCTACCTGACCACCACTACCCTCACCACTACCCCTACCTGACCACCACTACCCCTACCTGACCACCACTACCCTCAACCTGTTGGTATTATACACTGAGTGGACAAAACAATAGGAACACCTTCCTAAAATTGAGTTGAACCCCCATTTGCCCTCAAAACAGACTCAGTTCATCAGGTCATGGATTCTACAAGGTGTTGAAAGCGTTCCACAGGGAATGCTGGCCCATGTTGACTCCAATGCTTCCCACAATTGTGTCAAGTTGGCTGGATGTCCTTTAGGTGGTGGACCATTCTTGATATACACGAAAAACTGTTGAGCGTGAAAAACCCAGCAGCGTTGCAGTTCTTGACACAAATCGATGCGCCCTGGACCCTACAACCATACCCCGTTCAAAGGCACTTGAATATTTTGTTTTGCCCATTCACCCTTTGAATGAGACACATAAAAAAATCGTCTTTAACCTGACTCCTCCCATTCATCTATACTGATTGAAGTAGATTTAACAGGTGACATAAATAATGGATCATAGCTTTCACCTGGATTCATCTGGTCAGTCTGTCATGAAAAGAGCCAGAGGAGAGGTACAGAAACTGTGGAGCAGGATACAGAGACTGTGGAGCAGGATACAGATACTGTGGAGCAGGATACAGAGACTGTGGAGCAGGAACAGATACTGTGGAGCAGGATACAGATACTGTGGAGCAGGATACAGAGACTGTGGAGCAGGGTAGAGATACTGTGGAGCAGGGTAGGGATACTGTGGAGCAGGATACAGAGACTGTGTAGCAGGGTACAGATACTGTGGAGCAGGATACAGAGACTGTGGAGCAGGAACAGATACTGTGGAGCAGGATACAGAGACTGTGGAGCAGGGTAGAGATACTGTGGAGCAGGATACAGAGAGAGGAGAGGTACAGATACTGTGGAGCAGGGTAGAGATACTGTGGAGCAGGGTAGAGATACTGTGGAGCAGGGTAGAGAGACTGTGGAGCAGGGTAGAGATACTGTGGAGCAGGATACAGAGACTGTGGAGCAGGATACAGATACTATGGAGCAGGATACAGAGACTGTGGAGCAGGATACAGATACTGTGGAGCAGGATACAGAGACTGTGGAGCAGGATACAGATACTGTGGAGCAGAATACAGAGAGAGGAGAGGTACAGATACTGTGGAGCAGGATACAGATACTGTGGAGCAGGGTAGAGATACTGTGGAGCAGGGTAGAGATACTGTGGAGCAGGATACAGAGACTGTGGAGCAGGATAGAGATACTGTGTAGCAGGATACAGAGAGAGGAGAGGTACAGATACTGTGGAGCAGGATACAGAGAAAGGAGAGGTACAGATACTGTGGAGCAGGATACAGAGACTGTGGAGCAGGGTAGAGATACTGTGGAGCAGGGTAGAGATACTGTGGAGCAGGGTAGAGATACTGTGGAGCAGGGTACAGAGACTGTGGAGCAGGATACAGAGACTGTGGAGCAGGATACATATATTGTGGAGCAGGATACAGATACTGTGGATCAGGGTAGAGATACTGTGGAGAAGGGTACAGAGAGAGGAGAGGTACAGATACTGTAGAGTAGGGTACAGAGACTGTGGAGCAGGATACAGAGAGAGGAGAGGTACCACTGGGCAATCTACACACAACTAAAGGTTATTCCCTGGTACCACTGGGTAATCTACACACAACTAAAGGGTTAATCCCTGGTACCACTGGGTAATCTACACACAACTAAAGGGTTATTCCCTGGTACCACTGCTACACACAACTAAAGGGTTATTCCCTGGTACCACTGGGTAATCTACACACAACTAAAGGGTTATTCCCTGGTACCACTGGGTAATCTACACACAACTAAAGGGTTATTCCCTGGTACCACTGCTACACACAACTAAAGGGTTATTCCCTGGTACCACTGGGTAATCTACACACAACTAAAGGGTTATTCCCTGGTACCACTGGGTAATCAACACACAACTAAAGGTTATTCCCTGGTGCCACTGCTACACACAACTAAAGGGTTAATCCCTGGTACCACTGGGCAATCTACACACAACTAAAGGGTTATTCCCTGGTACCACTGGGTAATCTACACACAACTAAAGGGTTAATCCCTGGTACCACTGGGTAATCTACACACAACTAAAGGGTTATTCCCTGGTACCACTGGTTAATCTACACACAACTAAAGGGTTATTCCCTGGTACCACTGGGTAATCTACACACAACTAAAGGGTTATTCCCTGGTAACAATGGGTAATCTACACACAACTAAAGGGTTATTCCCTGGTACCACTGGGTAATCTACACACAACTAAAGGGTTATTCCCTGGTACCACTGCTACACACAACTAAAGGGTTATTCCCTGGTACCACTGGGTAATCTACACACAACTAAAGGGTTATTCCCTGGTACCACTGGGTAATCTACACACAACTAAAGGGTTATTCCCTGGTAACAATGGGTAATCTACACACAACTAAAGGGTTATTCCCTGGTACCACTGCTACACACAACTAAAGGGTTATTCCCTGGTACCACTGGTTAATCTACACACAACTAAAGGGTTATTCCCTGCTACCACTGGGTAATCTACACACAACTAAAGGGTTATTCCCTGGTACCACTGGGTAATCTACACACAACTAAAGGGTTATTCCCTGCTACCACTGCTACACACAACTAAAGGGTTATTCCCTGGTACCACTGGGTAATCAACACACAACTAAAGGTTATTCCCTGGTGCCACTGCCACACACAACTAAAGGGTTAATCCCTGGTACCCCTGCTACACACAACTAAAGGGTTATTCCCTGGTACCACTGGGTAATCTACACACAACTAAAGGTTATTCCCTGGTACCACTGCTACACACAACTAAAGGGTTATTCCCTGGTACCACTGGGTAATCTACACACAACTAAAGGGTTCTTCCCTGGTACCACTGGGTAATCTACACACAACTAAAGGTTATTCCCTGGTACCACTGCTACACACAACTAAAGGGTTATTCCCTGGTACCACTGGGTAATCTACACACAACTAAAGGGTTATTCCCTGGTACCACTGCTAAACACAACTAAAGGGTTATTCCCTGGTACCACTGGGTAATCTACACACAACTAAAGGGTTATTCCCTGGTACCACTGGGTAATCTACACACAACTAAAGGTTATTCCCTGGTACCACTGGTTAATCTACACACAACTAAAGGGTTATTCCCTGGTACCCCTGTTACACACAACTAAAGGGTTATTCCCTGGTACCACTGGGTAATCTACACACAACTAAAGGGTTAATCCCTGGTACCACTGGGTAATCTACACACAACTAAAGGGTTAATCCCTGGTACCACTGGTTAATCTACACACAACTAAAGGGTTATTCCCTGGTACCCCTGTTACACACAACTAAAGGGTTATTCCCTGGTACCACTGGGTAATCTACACACAACTAAAGGGTTATTCCCTGGTACCACTGGTTAATCTACACACAACTAAAGGGTTATTCCCTGGTACCACTGGGTAATCTACACACAACTAAAGGGTTATTCCCTGGTACCACTGGGTAATCCACACACAACTAAAATACTAAAATGCATAAAACAGGAATGTATTTCATTACAAAGTCCACACGTTTGTATATACAGTCACTGGGATGATTTAGTGCTTCGTATTGTCCAAATCCAGGCATTTTAGGATCACACAGAAAGCCAACTATATCTCCATCCAACAGCAGACGAAGAATAGCCTGGTGAAACTGGAGACAGATGGACGAGGCAAAACAGGTCAAAACCAAATACATTTAACATTCCCTCTCCACGTTTCTCTGTTTCGAGAACCAGTCTGCTGCTGGCATGGCAGAGAAACTGGATAGATTTGGAGAGCCTCATCCTTCCAGCCAAGCCTGTGTCCCAAACACCACCCTATGCATATAGTGCACTACGGTGCAATTTGGGACAGAGCCAGGAGTCTCTCTCTCTCTCATTAGCTGAAAGCCATGTGAACAATCCCCTGTTTGGCATCCTCTACACAGGGTCTAAATGGAACCATGGCAGAGACAGACAGAGCTCCTCAACCGCTAGAGAATGGGGTACAGACAAACCTGCTGTACACACACACACACACACACACACACACACACACACACACACACACACACACACACACACACACACACACACACACACACACACACACACACACACACACACACACACACACATACACATACACACACACAGTAATAATGTATTCAGGTAAAGAGTTGTGTTCAGTAAGGCCTGTTTCCTGGAGTATTTCATGTCTAAAACACTTCCTTGTCTCTAAAGCTGAGGAGCAGCTCTGTCGGAGGTAAGGCAGCATTGTGTCAGGGCTTTCTCTGAGCGTTGTTCTAGTGAACGAGGAGCAGCTCTGTCGGAGGTAAGGCAGCATTGTGTCAGGGCTTTCTCTGAGCGTTGTTCTAGTGAACGAGGAGCAGCTCTGTAGGAGGTAAGGCAGCATTGTGTCAGGGCTTTCTCTGAGCGTTGTTCTAGTGAACGAGGAGCAGCTCTGTCGGAGGTAAGGCAGCATTGTGTCAGGGCTTTCTCTGAGCGTTGTTCTAGTGAACGAGGAGCAGCTCTGTCGGAGGTAAAGCAGCATTGTGTCAGGGCTTTCTCTGAGCGTTGTTCTAGTGAACGAGGAGCAGCTCTGTCGGAGGTAAGGCAGCATTGTGTCAGGGCTTTCTCTGAGCGTTGTTCTAGTGAACGAGGAGCAGCTCTGTCGGAGGTAAGGCAGCATTGTGTCAGGGCTTTCTCTGAGCGTTGTTCTAGTGAACGAGGAGCAGCTCTGTAGGAGGTAAGGCAGCATTGTGTCAGGGCTTTCTCTGAGCGTTGTTCTAGTGAACGAGGAGCAGCTCTGTCGGAGGTAAGGCAGCATTGTGTCAGGGCTTTCTCTGAGCGTTGTTCTAGTGAACGAGGAGCAGCTCTGTCGGAGGTAAAGCAGCATTGTGTCAGGGCTTTCTCTGAGCGTTGTTCTAGTGAACGAGGAGCAGCTCTGTCGGAGGTAAGGCAGCATTGTGTCAGGGCTTTCTCTGAGCGTTGTTCTAGTGAACGAGGAGCAGCTCTGTAGGAGGTAAGGCAGCATTGTGTCAGGGCTTTCTCTGAGCGTTGTTCTAGTGAACGAGGAGCAGCTCTGTAGGAGGTAAAGCAGCATTGTGTCAGGGCTTTCTCTGAGCGTTGTTCTAGTGAACGAGGAGCAGCTCTGTAGGAGGTAAGGCAGCATTGTGTCAGGGCTTTCTCTGAGCGTTGTTCTAGTGAACGAGGAGCAGCTCTGTAGGAGGTAAGGCAGCATTGTGTCAGGGCTTTCTCTGAGCGTTATATTACATTGTGACAGTAATTTACTGCAGGTAAACATTACGTCGTTATTTTACAAAGACACAACGCAGTCCTCTGGTAGTAGAATAGCCATCCCCAAAATGTCACAGAACTCCATCCACTTAACAAGAAAAGGAGAGCTCAGATAATGTAATAACCATGTTCCAACAGACAAGCTGTCTTCATCAAGGTATAAAGACTAACAGACCTTCATGCACCCTATTGGTTACATCCTAAATGGCACCATGTTCCCTATATAGTCCACTACACTCTTAGAAAAAAAGGTTCCTAAAAGGATCTTCTGCTGTCCCCATAGGAAAAGCCCTTTTGGTTCCAGGTAGAACCCTGTTTGGTTCCAGGAAGAACCCTGTTTGGTTCCGGGTAGAACCCGTTTTGGCTTCCATGTAGAACCCTCTGTGGAAAGGGTTCTTCACGGAATGCAAAATAGTTCCACCCGTAACCAAAAAAGGGTTCTACCTGGAACCAAAAAGAGTTCCATCCGTAACCGAACAGGGTTCTTCAAAGGGTTCTCCTGTGAGGGAAAGCAGAATAACCCTTTTAGGTTCTTGACAGCACCTTTTTTTCCCCCTACGAGTGTACAATTGACCAGGATCTATAAGGCTCTTGTCAAAAGTAGTACACTAAGTAGGGAATAGGGTGCCATTTGGGACAGTAACAGTTTATACTGTACACCCTTCAGGTTTACAGATCTTTCATCTTCAGATCTTTTGTCTATACCATTTCCTGTTCCAACTTCAGCCCCTTCGTGTCAGCATTAAAGTGGATGCAGCCACAAATTAAACATAAATGTTCCTGTCAAAACGCCAAAAACATTTCTCTCTGGCTGGACGTGCAGCTCTGTGTGGATTTACAGGCCTTTATGAAGCAGATAAACAGGGTAGAGTAGCTAGCTAGTTGATCATTATGAAGCAGATAAACAGGGTAGAGTAGATCTTTATGAAGCAGATAAACAGGGTAGAGTAGCTAGCTAGTTGATCTTTATAAAGCAGATAAACAGGGTAGAGTAGCTAGCTAGTTGATCTCCATGAAGCAGATAAACAGGGTAGAGTAGCTAGCTAGTTGATCTTTATGAAGCAGATAAACAGGGTAGAGTAGCTAGCTAGTTGATCTTTATGAAGCACATAAACAGGGTAGAGTAGCTAGCTAGTTGATCTTTATGAAGCAGATAAACAGGGTAGAGTAGCTAGCCAGTTAATCTTTATGAAGCAGATAAACAGGGTAGAGTAGCTAGCCAGTTAATCTTTATGAAGCAGATAAACAGGGTAGAGTAGCTAGCTAGTTGATCATTATGAAGCAGATAAACAGGGTAGAGTAGCTAGCTAGTTGATCTTTATGAAGCAGATACACAGGGTAGAGTAGATAGCCAGTTGATCTTTATGAAGCAGATAAACAGGGTAGAGTAGCTAGCTAGTTGATCTTTATGAAGCAGATAAACAGGGTAGAGTAGCTAGCCTCAATCAATCAACACTTGTAGATTCACAGCTTATCAGTTCAGTTTCAGATCACGTGAGAACATCTAAAACTCAACATACAGCCTCGATAAACAGCCTCGATAAACAGCCTCTACATACAGCCTCGATAAACAGCCTCTACATACAGCCTCGATAAACAGGCTTGACATACAGCGTCTACTACAACATAAAGCCCAGCACTACACTACAACATAAAGCCCAACACTATACTACAACATAAAGCCCAGCACTATACTACAACATAAAGCCCAACACTATACTACAACATAAAGCCCAGCCCAACACTATACTACAACATAAAGCCCAGGACTATACTACAACATAAAGCCCAACACTACACTACAACCTAAAGCCCAGCACTATACTACAACATAAAGCCCAGCACTATACTACAACATAAAGCCCAACACTATACTACAACATAAAGCCCAACACTATACTACAACATAAAGCCTAACACTATACTACAACATAAAGCCCAGGACTATACTACAACATAAAGCCCAACACTACACTACAACATAAAGCCCAGCACTATACTACAACATAAAGCCCAGCACTATACTACAACATAAAGCCCAACACTATACTACAACATAAAGCCCAACACTATACTACAACATAAAGCCCAGCACTATACTACAACATAAAGCCCAGCCCAGCACTATACTACAACATAAAGCCCAGCACTATACTACAACATAAAGCCCAGCACTATACTACAACATAAAGCCCAGCACTATACTACAACATAAAGCCCAGCACTATACTACAACATAAAGCCCAGCACTATACTACAACATAAAGCCCAACACTATACTACAACATAAAGCCCAGCCCAGCACTATACTACAACATAAAGCCCAGCACTATACTACAACATAAAGCCCAGCACTATACTACAACATAAAGCCCAACACTATACTACAACATAAAGCCCAGCCCAGCACTATACTACAACATAAAGCCCAACACTATACTACAACATAAAGCCCAGCCCAGCACTATACTACAACATAAAGCCCAGCCCAGCACTATACTACAACATAAAGCCCAACACTATACTACAACATAAAGCCCAGCCCAGCACTATACTACAACATAAAGCCCAGCCCAGCACTAAACTACAACATAAAGCCCAGCACTATACTACAACATAAAGCCCAACACTATACTACAACATAAAGCCCAGCCCAGCACTATACTACAACATAAAGCCCAGCACTATACTACAACATAAAGCCCAGCACTATACTACAACATAAAGCCCAGCACTATATTACAACATAAAGCCCAGCACTATACTACAACATAAAGCCCAGCACTATACTACAACATAAAGCCCAACACTATACTACAACATAAAGCCCAGCCCAGCACTATACTACAACATAAAGCCCAGCACTATACTACAACATAAAGCCCAACACTATACTACAACATGAAGCCCAGCCCAGCACTATACTACAACATAAAGCCCAGCCCAGCACTATACTACAACATAAAGCCCAGCACTATACTACAACATAAAGCCCAGCCCAACACTATACTACAACATAAAGCCCAGCACTATACTACAACATAAAGCCCAACACTATACTACAACATAAAGCCCAACACTATACTACAACATAAAGCCCAACACTATACTACAACATAAAGCCCAGCACTATACTACAACATAAAGCCCAGCCCAACACTATACTACAACATAAAGCCCAGGACTATACTACAACATAAAGCCCAGCACTATACTACAACATAAAGCCCAGCCCAGCACTATACTACAACATAAAGCCCAACACTATACTACAACATAAAGCCCAGCCCAGCACTATACTACAACATAAAGCCCAGCCCAGCACTATACTACAACATAAAGCCCAACACTATACTACAACATAAAGCCCAGCACTATACTACAACATAAAGCCCAGCCCAGCACTATACTACAACATAAAGCCCAGCCCAGCACTATACTACAACATAAAGCCCAACACTATACTACAACATAAAGCCCAGCACTATACTACAACATAAAGCCCAGCCCAGCACTATACTACAACATAAAGCCCAGCCCAGCACTATACTACAACATAAAGCCCAGCACTATACTACAACATAAAGACCAGCCCAGCACTATACTACAACATAAAGCCCAGCCTAGCACTATACTACAACATAAAGCCCAGCACTATACTACAACATAAAGCCTAGCCCAACACTATACTACAACATAAAGCCAAGCCTAGCACTATACTACAACATAAAGCACAGCCCAGCACTATATTACAACATAAAGCCCAACACTATACTACAACATAAAGCCCAGCACTATACTACAACATAAAGCCCAGCACTATACTACAACATAAAGCCCAGCCCAGCACTATACTACAACATAAAGCCCAGCACTATACTACAACATAAAGCCCAGCCCAGCACTATACTACAACATAAAGCCCAACACTATACTACAACATAAAGCCCAGCACTATACTACAACATAAAGCCCAGCACTATACTACAACATAAAGCCCAGCACTATACTACAACATAAAGCCCAGCCCAGCACTATACTACAACATAAAGCCCAGCACTATACTACAACATAAAGCCCAACACTATACTACAACATAAAGCCCAACACTATACTACAACATAAAGCCCAACACTATACTACAACATAAAGCCCAACACTATACTACAACATAAAGCCCAACACTAT
Source organism: Oncorhynchus mykiss (assembly GCF_013265735.2). NCBI lineage: Eukaryota > Metazoa > Chordata > Actinopteri > Salmoniformes > Salmonidae > Oncorhynchus > Oncorhynchus mykiss. The sequence continues at coordinate 1,077,249 of NC_048587.1, read as the reverse complement.
ACTACAACATAAAGCCCAACACTATACTACAACATAAAGCCCAACACTATACTACAACATAAAGCCCAGCCCCTCACTAAACTACAACATAAAGCCCAGCACTATACTACAACATAAAGCCCAGCACTATACTACAACATAAAGCCCAACACTATACTACAACATAAAGCCCAACACTATACTACAACATAAAGCCCACCACTATACTACAACATAAAGCCCAACACTATACTACAACATAAAGCCCAACATTATACTTCAACATAAAGCCCAGCCCAGCACTAAACTACAACATAAAGCCCAGCACTATACTACAACATAAAGCCCAGCACTACACTACAACATAAAGCCTAGCCCAACACTATACTACAACATAGAGCCCAGCCCAACACTATACTACAACATAAAGCCCAGCCCAGCACTATACTACAACATAAAGCCCAGCACTATACTACAACATAAAGCCCAGCACTAAAGTACAACATAAAGCCCAGCACTATACTACAACATAAAGCCTAGCCCAACACTATACTACAACATAAAGCCCAGCCCATTACTAAACTACAACATAAAGCCCAGCACTATACTACAACATAAAGCCGAGCCCATTACTAAACTACAACATAAAGCCCAACACTATACTACAACATAAAGCCCAGCACTAAACTACAACATAAAGCCCAGCACTATACTACAACATAAAGCCTAGCCCAACACTATACTACAACATAAAGCCCAGCCCATTACTAAACTACAACATAAAGCCCAGCACTATACTACAACATAAAGCCCAGCCCATTACTAAACTACAACATAAAGCCCAACACTATACTACAACATAAAGCCCAACACTATACTATAACATAAAGCCCAGCACTATGCTACAACATAAAGCCCAGCACTATACTACAACATAAAGCCCAGCCCAGCACTATACTACAACATAAAGCCCAACACTATACTACAACATAAAGCCCAACACTATACTACAACATAAAGCCCAGCCCAGCACTATACTACAACATAAAGCCCAGCCCAGCACTATACTACAACATAAAGCCCAACACTATACTACAACATAAAGCCCAGCACTATACTACAACATAAAGCCCAACACTATACTACAACATGAAGCCCAGCCCAGCACTATACTACAACATATAGCCCAGCACTATACTACAACATAAAGCCCAGCACTATACTACAACATAAAGCCCAACACTATACTACAACATAAAGCCCAGCCCAGCACTATACTACAACATAAAGCCCAACCCAGCACTATACTACAACATAAAGTCCAGCACTATACTACAACATAAAGCCCAGCACTATACTACAACATAAAGCCCAACACTATACTACAACAAAAAGCCCAGCCCAGCACTATACTACAACATAAAGCCCAGCCCAGCACTATACTACAACATAAAGCCCAGCACTATACTACAACATAAAGCCCAGCACTATACTACAACATAAAGCCCAACACTATACTACAACATAAAGCCCAGCCCAGCACTATACTACAACATAAAGCCCAGCCCAGCACTATACTACAACATAAAGCCCAACACTATACTACAACATAAATCCCAGCACTATACTACAACATAAAGCCCAACACTATACTACAACATAAAGCCCAGCCCAACACTATACTACAACATAAAGCCCAACACTATACTACAACATAAAGCCCAACACTATACTACAACATAAAGCACAGCCCAACACTATACTACAACATAAAGCCCAGCACTATACTACAACATAAAGCCCAACACTATACTACAACATAAAGCCCAACACTATACTACAACATAAAGCCCAGCACTATACTACAACATAAAGCCCAGCCCAACACTATACTACAACATAAAGCCCAACACTATACTACAACATAAAGCCCAGCCCAACACTATACTACAACATAAAGCCCAACACTATACTACAACATAAAGCCCAGCCCAACACTATACTACAACATAAAGCCCGACACTATACTACAACATAAAGCCCAACACTATACTACAACATAAAGCCCAGCACTATACTACAACATAAAGCCCAGCCCAGCACTATACTACAACATAAAGCCCAGCACTATACTACAACATAAAGCCCAGCACTATACTACAACATAAAGCCCAACACTATACTACAACATAAAGACCAGCACTATACTACAACATAAAGCCCAGCCCAACACTATACTACAACAGAAAGCCCAGCCCAACACTATACTACAACATAAAGCCCAGCACTATACTACAACATAAAGCCCAACACTATACTACAACATAAAGCCCAGCCCAACACTATACTACAACATAAAGCCCAGCCCAGCACTATACTACAACATAAAGCCCAGCACTATACTACAACATAAAGCCCAGCCCAACACTATACTACAACATAAAGCCCAGCCCAACACTATACTACAACATAAAGCCCAGCACTATACTACAACATAAAGCCCAGCACTATACTACAACATAAAGCCCAACACTATACTACAACATAAAGCCCAGCCCAGCACTATACTACAACATAAAGCCCAGCCCAACACTATACTACAACATAAAGCCCAACACTATACTACAACATAAAGCCCAGCCCAACACTATACTACAACATAAAGCCCAACACTATACTACAACATAAAGCCCAGCACTATACTACAACATAAAGCCCAACACTATACTACAACATGAAGTCAGTCAGTCAGATGTATTCATCACAGTGTTGTGTAGTACCTCTCCTCAGTCAGTCATTCAGATGTTTTCATCACAGTGCTGTGTAGTACCTCTCCTCAGTCAGTCAGTCAGTCATTCAGATGTTTTCATCACAGTGCTGTGTAGTACCTCTCCTCAGTCAGTCAGTCAGTCAGATGTAGTCATCACAGTGCTGTGTAGTACCTCTCCTCAGTCAGTCAGTCAGTCAGATGTAGTCATCACAGTGCTGTGTAGTATCTCTCCTGTCAGTCAGTCAGTCAGTCAGATGTAGTCATCACAGTGCTGTGTAGTACCTCTCCTCAGTCAGTCAGTCAGCCAGTCAGTGAGTCAGTCAGTCAGATGTAGTCATCACAGTGCTGTGTAGTACCTCTCCTCAGTCAGTCAGTCAGTCAGTCAGTCAGTCAGTCAGATGTAGTCATCACAGTGCTGTGTAGTATCTCTCCTCTGTCAGTCAGCCAGTCAGTCAGTCAGTCAGTCAGATGTAGTCATCACAGTGCTGTGTTGTACCTCTCCTCAGTGAGTCAGTCAGTCAGATGTAGTCATCACAGTGCTGTGTAGTACCTCTCCTCAGTCAGTCAGATGTAGTCATCACAGTGCTGGGTAGTACCTGTCTGTCTGTCAGTCAGTCAGTCAGTCAGTCAGTCAGTCAGATGTATTCATCACAGTGCTGTGTAGTACCTCTCCTCAGTCAGTCAGTCAGTCAGTCAGTCAGTCAGATGTAGTCATCACAGTGCTGTGTAGTTGAAACGCTTGTCGTCTGGAGCAAGAGAGGAGGACCAAAAGAACGTAGACTACCCACCCCAACTCATGCCCTGACCAAACTAACACAAAGACAAAATAAAGGAACTAAGGCCATAATGTGACAGTCCCCCCCAAAGGTGCGGACTCCGGCCGCAAAACCAGAACCTATAGGGGAGGGTCTGGGTGGGCGTCTGTCTGCGGTGGAGGCTCTTGCGCGGGACGTGGACCCCACTCCACCATAGTCTTTGCCCACTTCAGTGGCACCTTTAGTGCGGCGACCCTCGCCGCCGACCTCGGACTGGGGACCCTTGCAGCGGGTCCTGAATAGACGGGCGGCTCTGGCAGCTCCTGACTGACGGGCGGCTCTGGCAGCTCCTGACTGACGGGCGGCTCTGGCAGCTCCTGACTGACGGGCGGCTCTGGCAGCTCCTGACTGACGGGTGGCTCTGGCAGCTCCTGACTGACGGGCGGCTCTGGCAGCTCCTGACTGACGGGCGGCTCTGGCAGCTCCTGACTGACGGGCGGCTCTGGCAGCTCCTGACTGACGGGCGGCTCTGGCAGCTCCTGACTGACGGGCGGCTCTGGCAGCTCCTGACTGACGGGCGGCTCTGGCAGCTACTGACTGACGGGCGGCTCTGGTAGCTCCAGACTGACGGGCGACTCTGGCAGCTCCAGACTGACGGGCGGCTCTGGCAGCTCCAGACTGACGGCCGGCTCTGGCAGCTCCAGACTGACGGGCGGCTCTGGCAGCTCCAGACTGACGGGCGGCTCTGGCAGCTCAGGACAGACGTGCGGCTCTGGCAGCTCAGGACAGATGGGCGGCTCTGCCAGCTCAGGACAGACGGGCGGACCCTGGAGGGAAGAGACTCAGAGACAGCCTGGTGCGTGGGGCTGCCACAGGACCCACTAGGCTGGGGAGACTTACAGGAGGCCTGGTGCTTGGAGGAGGCACCAGATGGACCGGCTGTGGGGGAGCACTGGAGCTCTGGTGCGCAGCCTTGGCACCACTCCTCCCAGCTGGATCACCATTTTAGCCCGGACCATCCAGAGCGCAGGCACAGGTTGAATCGGGCTGTGGTGAGCACTGGAGATCTGGTGCATACCACTTGCACCTCTCCCTTAGGCTCAATACCCACATTCGCCCGGCACGGGCGGAGCGCAGGCATAGAACGCACTGCACCCTCCCAGCGCATCGGAGACACAGCACGCAGAGCCGGCGCAGGATACCCTGCCTACGTAGTGGGATTTCTTACAGGCGTTACAGGCGCCCGGGGCGGCAGGGTAGCCTAGTGGTTAGAGCGTTGGACTAGTAACCGGAAGGTTGCAAGTTCAAATCCCCGAGCTGACAAGGTACAAATCTGCCGTTCTGCCCCTGAACAGGCAGTTAACCCACTGTTCCTAGGCCGTCATTGAAATTAAGAATTTGTTCTTAACTGACTTGCCTAGTTAAATAAAGGTAAAATAAAAAAAATTGTGTCCCGCTCCATGAAAGCGGCAGCTCTAGCCTTTAGGTCAATGCGGATGTTGCCTGTAATCCATGGCTTCTGGTTGGGATATGTACGTACGGTCACTGTGGGGATGATGACCGAGGTGGTACACTCCTCAGTGCCATTGGATGAATTCCGGAACATATTTCAGTCTGTTCAACTCAGATTTTGTATTAACATATCTTAAATAACGTAAGCCTATTCAACATTAACCAATTAAAAACAATACTGTAGCAATGAGGTTTGTGCAGTAAGCTACAGGCCCAATACATAATCACCGTAATCATACTGCCTTTGCTTGAATTGCCCTGCCAATGCATTGTTGTTTGGGATATTTAAGAAAATATGAAAACATTTGTGGTAGGCTATATGATCACACCGGTAATAGATCCGTTACTTGTGAAGCTCAGCTGAGTGAACAAACATTTAAATCATTTTATTTTTTATTTTACTTGGCTGATGGTCAGTCTCAGCGGAGGGAGAAGAGCAGCAGACTGAGGGTCCGTCTCTCAACATCTCTCCACTCTCCACTTTCCTTTGCTGACACTGACCAAAAATGTACACCGTCTTCCAGCTGATGGCGAGTCTCTGTGTGCTGAGTGAAAGCTTAAACATGAACTCAGTCCTAAAAACAGTAGCTATTTGCTGTATTCATTGACAGATCAGTCAGGAGGGTTAGATCAGTCTCAACTCAATATTAGGAAGGTGTTCCTTAATGTTTGGTATACTCAGTGTATATGTCAATATATTAATATATTATTTTTCCGTATGGGCAGGCTCCTTAGAGAGACATTTTTTAATTCTCACCTCATCATCTTCCCAACCAGATGGCGGACATTTAGTCTCAAAGCAGAATCACAGTCTGCATCCCCAAATGGTACTACTTCTGGCCAGGGCCCATTCAGCTGTTGTCAAAAGTAGCATACTATCTAGGGAATAGGTAGCCAATTGGGACAAGGTCCAAGTTCATCAACTATGACTAAAGACCCACTAAAGATGATAAAGCTGGAGCAGGATGAGGGGATTGGAGATGTGGAAGTTTGGCAGACAACCATTTCTCTCATCTACCTATTTCGTCTGTCGGAGTGGAATGAAATTAAAGTTTATCAACAAAGAACAGACTGAAAGACTGAAGTGTAAGGACTAAATTCTATAATGCTCGGATCAGGACGAGGAGATTGGAGATGTCCATGTTTGGCAGATGGAAAATAAATGTCTGCCAGCTACAGACCAGACCAGCTACAGACCAGACCAGAGCAGACCAGAGGAGACCAGACCAGACCAGAGCAGACCAGAGCAGACCGGACCGGACCAGACCAGACCAGACCAGACCAGCTACAGACCAGACCAGACCAGAGCAGAGCAGACCAGACCAGAGCAGACCAGACCAGACCAGCTACAGGCCGGACCAGACCAGACCAGCTACAGACCGGACCAGACCAGACCAGACCAGAGCAGAGCAGACCAGACCAGAGCTGACCAGCTACAGACCAGACCAGACCAGACCAGAGCAGAGCAGAGCAGACCAGACCAGCTACAGACCAGACCAGACCAGAGCAGACCAGACCAGACCAGCTACAGACCAGACCAGACCAGCTACAGACCAGAGCAGACCAGACCAGATCAGATCAGACCAGACCAGACCAGACCAGAGCAGAGCAGAGCAGACCAGACCAGACCAGCTACAGACCAGACCAGACCAGAGCAGACCAGACCAGACCAGACCAGCTACAGACCAGACCAGACCAGCTACAGACCAGAGCAGACCAGACCAGATCAGATCAGACCAGACCAGACCAGACCGGACCAGACCAGAGCAGAGAGAAACCACAGTTCATCAGAAACAACAGAAGACTGAAGAATCACTAAAGACGGCCATTCTGGAGCAGGATGAGGGGATTGAAGATGTCAGGAAGAGAAGTTTGGCAGAGACAGAAAATAACTGTCTCATCTTGTCTGCCAGCTACAGCGCAGACCAGAGCAGAGCAGAGAGGAACCACAGTTCATCAGAAACAACAGATGACTGAAGAATCACTAAAGACGGCCATTCTGGAGCAGGATGAGGGGATTGAAGATGTCAGGAAGAGAAGTTTGGCAGAGACAGAAAATAACTGTCTATGACGTGATGCCTAATAACACCAATGAGGGTATGAAGTATGACGTGATGCCTGATAACACCAATGAGAGTATGAAGTATGACGTGATGCCTGATAACACCAATGAGAGTATGAAGTATGACGTTATGCCTGATAACACCAATGAGAGTATGAAGTATGATTGATTTGTTTGACAAACTACTCCTCACACCCTTTGATTCCTCTCAAACCTCTAGGTCAATATTTGGACGACATCAAGTGAGGCACTCAAGCAATGAGTTACACGTGTAGGATCTTCATTTGGTCACCCTGTCGTTGCAGGAAATGCAAACTTGTAGTGCATTCGAGGTTTAAAAAAAAAGGCTTCTAAAGTTTGTAATTTCCACTTAAAAATACAAGACTTGATTTTTCGCCTAACTGAAAATGTATCCACCCCTACAACAATGTCCATTAATTATCATCTACATAATAATTCACATTTCCTGTTGCTGCAGGATTATTTTCATGCTGTTAAATGGTCAAATTAAGATCCTACATCTGTAGCTGCTGAAGTTTGTCCTGGATAGTTAATTACGGAGCTTTAATATTCCACATGATAATGACTTAAACACATGTTACTCTGTTGGAGTAGCGACCTGCACTTTCCAGATGAAAGGAGACGTCTACGTAGGGAATAGGGTGCATTTTGGGACATAACCTTATTTTTCAAATGTCTGTGTAAGATTTCCTTTCTTCAAGTCTGGCCTGTGTGTAGTCTGGCCTGTGTGTAGTCTGGGCTGTGTGTAGTCTGGTCTGTGTGTAGTCTGTGGTTTGGCCTAGTGTGTTGGGTAATATTTAACTTCTCCAGTACAGAGAGCAGCATCACAATACTGTTAATGTGCCTTTATTTAACCAGACAAGTCAGTTAACAACAAATTCTTATTTACAATGACGGCCTAGCGCCCGGCCAAACCCGGACGACGCCGGGCTAATTATGCGCCACCCTATGGGACTCCCAATCACAGCCGGATGTGATACAGCCTGGTTTCCAACCAGGGACTGTAGTGACTCCTCTTACACTGAGATGCAGTGCCTTAGACCGCTGCGCCACTCGCAGTGTTCGGCTGTCCCCTGTCTCAAATGGAACCCCTATTTGGTGCACTCCAGGGCCTTATTGGTTGCAGTGGTCAACAGTAGCGCACTATCTAGGGAATGAGGTACCATTTAGGACACACCAGAGCTGTTCGCTGGTCTAACAAATGACTCCTCCTGTTCCCTTGCAATATAAACAGGATATCCTTCCTCCTGAAGAATGTTCCCTCTGCAATCGGTCTGTATTCACTTCCAGTACCTAGAAACTAACCTACCTAGTGTTTCTCCTCTCCATACAACTGTCTTTCATTCACTTGAATCAAGCCATTCTGGTGTTGTACAGTGCACAGTGGTTGTTTTTCTTTTTACCTCCAAAACGGCCCCCTATCGCCTGTGTAGTGCACTACTTTTGATGGGTCCTGGTCAAAATCAGTGCACTATAAAGGGAAGAGGGTGCTGTTTGAGACACAACCTGAGTGGGAAGAAAAGTGTCATCCACAGTGATGGGATCATTAAAACTAGTCCCTCAAGTGTGACCCTGACTGATCTAACCCTCCAGACTGATCAAACCCTCCTGACTGATCAAACCCTCCTGACTGATCAAACCCTCCTGACTGATCAAACCCTCCTGACTGATCTAACCCTCCTGACTGATCAAACCCTCCTGACTGATCTAACCCTCCTGACTGATCAAACCCTCCTGACTGATCTAACCCTCCTGACTAATATAGCCCCCCTGACTAATCAAACCCTCCTGACTGATCAAACCCCCCTGACTGATCAAACCCTCCTGACTGATTAAACCCTCCTGACTGATCAAACCCTCCTGACTGATCAAACCCTCCTGACTGATCAAACCCTCCTGACTGATCAAACCCTCCTGACTGATCTAACCCTCCTGACTGATCTAAGGCTTCAGCCAATCAACCCCTCTGTATTAGCATTTCAGACAGGAAGCTGGATAGAGACAGGAAGTGGGTCCTGTTGATGCAGATGGACCAGGCAGTTTGTTTACCTTTTTCTCCCAAAGGAAAACTGAAAAAGGTGTACGAGGTTGATTCAAATGTTCCAGTTCAATAGTCAAGTAGTGACTGTTATCAGTAAGCAGGAAACAGTTATAAAAATGTTTTTGCCTCGTGGTGTTGTGTGACAACGAGCCCAAGAACGCCAAGGTAACCTGTCTAAATGACTATCGCCCCATAGCACTCACATCTGTAGCCATGAAGTGCTTTTGAAAAAGGCTTTTGAAAAGGCTCACGTCAACACCATCATCCCTGGACCCCACTCCAACACGCATATCAACAAAACAGATCCACAGATGATGCAATCTCTCTGGCACTCCTCACTTCCCTTTCCCACCTGGACAAGAGGGACACCTACATCCTGTTAGATGATTCTCTCAACCAGAGATATTTTTTATATTGACTAAATACTTCATCCTCCAGGAACAGTGGGGAGAACAAGTATTTGATACACTGCCGATTTTGCAGGTTTTCCTACTTACAAAGCATGTAGAGGTCTGTAATTTTTATCATAGGTACACTTCAACTGTGAGAGACGGAATCTAAAACAAAAATCCAGAAAATCACATTGTATGATTTTAAGTAATTAATTTGCATTTTATTGCATGACATAACTACACACTACTTTAGACCAGAGCCCTATTCCCTATATATAGTGCACTACTTTAGACCAGCGCCCTATTCCCCATATAGAACACTACTTTAGATGAGAGCCCTATTCCCTATATAGATCACTACTGTTGTCTGCAGCCCTATTCCCTATATAGAACACTACTGTTGACCAGAGCCCTATTCCCTATATAGAACACTACTGTTGACCAGAGCCCTATTCCCTATATAGAACACTACTGTTGACCAGAGCCCTATTCCCTATATAGAACACTACTGTTGACCAGAGCCCTATTCCCTATATAGAACACTACTGTTGACCAGAGCCCTATTCCCTATATAGAACACTACTGTTGACCAGAGCCCTATTCCCTATATAGAACACTACTGTTGACCAGAGCCCTATTCCCTATATAGAACACTACTGTTGACCAGAGCCCTATTCCCTATATAGAACACTACTGTTGACCAGAGCCCTATTCCCTATATAGAACACTACTGTTGACCAGAGCCCTATTCCCTATATAGAGCACTACTGTTGACCAGAGCCCTATTCCCTATATAGAACACTACTGTTGACCAGAGCCCTATTCCCTATATAGAACACTACTGTTGACCAGAGCCCTATTCCCTATATAGAACACTACTGTTGACCAGAGCCCTATTCCCTATATAGAACACTACTGTTGCCTAGGGCCCTATTCCCTATATAGAACACTACTGTTGACCAGAGCACTATTCCCTATATAGAACACTACTGTTGACCAGAGCCCTATTCCCTATATAGAGCACTACTGTTGACCAGAGCCCTATTCCCTATATAGAACACTACTGTTGACCAGAGCCCTATTCCCTATATAGAACACTACTGTTGACCAGAGCCCTGTTCCCTATAGAGAACACTACTGTTGACCAGGGCCCTATTCCCTATATAGAACACTACTGTTGACCAGAGCCCTATTCCCTATATAGAACACTACTGTTGACCAGAGCCCTATTCCCTATATAGAACACTACTGTTGACCAGAGCCCTATTCCCTATATAGAACACTACTGTTTTCTGCGGCCCATTTCCCTATATAGAGCACTACTGTTGACCAGAGCCCTATTCCCTATATAGTACACTACTGTTGACCAGAGCCCTATTCCCTATATGGAACACTACTGTTGACCAGAGCCCTATTCCCTATATAGAACACTACTGTTGACCAGAGCCCTATTCCCTATATAGAACACTACTGTTGACCAGAGCCCTGTTCCCTATAGAGAACACTACTGTTGACCAGGGCCCTATTCCCTATATAGAACACTACTGTTGACCAGAGCCCTATTCCCTATATAGAACACTACTGTTGACCAGAGCCCTATTCCCTATATAGAACACTACTGTTGACCAGAGCCCTATTCCCTATATAGAACACTACTGTTGACCAGAGCCCTATTCCCTATATAGAACACTACTGTTGACCAGAGCCCTATTCCCTATATAGAACACTACTGTTGACCAGAGCCCTATTCCCTATATAGAACACTACTGTTGACCAGAGCCCTATTCCCTATATAGAACACTACTGTTGACCAGAGCCCTATTCCCTATATAGAACACTACTGTTGACCAGAGCCCTATTCCCTATATAGAACACTACTGTTGACCAGAGCCCTATTCCCTATATAGAGCACTACTGTTGACCAGAGCCCTATTCCCTATATAGAACACTACTGTTGACCAGAGCCCTATTCCCTATATAGAACACTACTGTTGACCAGAGCCCTATTCCCTATATAGAACACTACTGTTGACCAGAGCCCTATTCCCTATATAGAACACTACTGTTGCCTAGGGCCCTATTCCCTATATAGAACACTACTGTTGACCAGAGCACTATTCCCTATATAGAACACTACTGTTGACCAGAGCCCTATTCCCTATATAGAGCACTACTGTTGACCAGAGCCCTATTCCCTATATAGAACACTACTGTTGACCAGAGCCCTATTCCCTATATAGAACACTACTGTTGACCAGAGCCCTGTTCCCTATAGAGAACACTACTGTTGACCAGGGCCCTATTCCCTATATAGAACACTACTGTTGACCAGAGCCCTATTCCCTATATAGAACACTACTGTTGACCAGAGCCCTATTCCCTATATAGAACACTACTGTTGACCAGAGCCCTATTCCCTATATAGAACACTACTGTTTTCTGCGGCCCATTTCCCTATATAGAGCACTACTGTTGACCAGAGCCCTATTCCCTATATAGTACACTACTGTTGACCAGAGCCCTATTCCCTATATGGAACACTACTGTTGACCAGAGCCCTATTCCCTATATAGAACACTACTGTTGACCAGAGCCCTATTCCCTATATAGAACACTACTGTTGACCAGAGCCCTGTTCCCTATAGAGAACACTACTGTTGACCAGGGCCCTATTCCCTATATAGAACACTACTGTTGACCAGAGCCCTATTCCCTATATAGAACACTACTGTTGACCAGAGCCCTATTCCCTATATAGAACACTACTGTTTTCTGCGGCCCATTTCCCTATATAGAGCACTACTGTTGACCAGAGCCCTATTCCCTATATAGAACACTAGTGTTGACCAGAGCCCTATTCCCTATATAGAACACTACTGTTGACCAGAGCCCTATTCCCTATATAGAACACTACTGTTGACCAGAGCCCTATTCCCTATATGGAACACTACTGTTGACCAGAGCCCTATTCCCTATATAGAACACTACTGTTGACCAGAGCCCTATTCCCTATATAGAACACTACTGTTGACCAGAGCCCTATTCCCTATATAGAACACTACTGTTGACCAGAGCCCTATTCCCTATATAGAACACTACTGTTGCCTAGGGCCGTATTCCCTATATAGAACACTACTGTTGCCTAGGGCCCTATTCCCTATATAGAACACTACTGTTGCCTAGGGCCCTATTCCCTATATAGAACAGTACTGTTGCCTAGGGCCCTATAACCTATATAGAACACTACTGTTGCCTAGGGCCCTATTCCCTATATAGAACACTACTGTTGCCTAGGGCCCTATTCCCCTTATAGAACAGTACTGTTGCCTAGGGCCCTATTCCCTATATAGAACACTACTGTTGCCTAGGGCCCTATTCCCCTTATAGAACAGTACTGTTGCCTAGGGCCCTATTCCCTATATAGAACACTACTGTTGCCTAGGGCCCTATTCCCTATATAGAACACTACTGTTGACCAGAGCCCTATTCCCTATATAGAACACTACTGTTGCCTAGGGCCCATAGGGAATAGGGTGCCATTTGAGACTCATCCTCAGACACTAGGATTTCCGTTACCATGACAACTCCACCGTGCTGCAGCAGGAGATGGACGAGACAGACGAACCTTCTAGGAATGTCCAGAACAGAAAAAACACATAGTTGACCTGTGTACAGTGTGTCTGCTCTGCCACATACCTTCCTAGCTGAGTGGAGGAAAGACTAACTAATCAGGGCAGAAAGAAAGGAAAGATGGACGACTCCAAACACTCCCTTAGGCTGAAGGATGAAATATGCATTTTGCTGTGTGTTGGTTTATAATACTGAAACAATGCAACCCAGATGTTATGGTAACACTGGGGTTATGGTAACACTGGGGTTATGGAATCACTGGGGAGGGTTATGGTAAAACTGGGGTTATGGTAACACTGGGGAGGGTTATGGTAACACTGGGGTTATGGTAACACTGGGGTTATGGTAGCACTGGAGTTATGGTATCACTGGGGTTATGGTATTACTGGGGAGGGTTATGGTAACACTGGGGTTATGGTATCACTGGGGAGGGTTATGGTAACAATGGGGTTATGGTAACACTGGGGTTAGGGTAACAATGAGGAGGGTAATGGTATCACTGGGGTTATGGTATCACTGGGGTTATGGTAACACTGGGGAGGGTTATGGTATCACTGGAGAGGGTTATGGTAACACTGGGGTTATGGTAACACTGGGGAGGGTTATGGTAACACTGGGGAGGGTTATGGTAACACTGGGGTTATGGTAACACAGAGGTTATGGTATCACTGGGGTTATGGTATCACTGGGGTTACGGTAACACTGGGGTTATGGTAACACTGGGGATATGGTAACATTGGGGTTATGGTAACACTGGGGAGGGTAATGGTACCACTGGGGTTATGGTAACACTGAGTTTATGATAACACTGCGGTTATGGTATCACTGGGGAGGGTTATGGTAACACTGGGGTTATGGTATCACTGGGGAGGGTTATGGTATCACTGGGGTTATGGTATCACTGGGGTTATGGTAACACTGGGGTTATGGTAACACTGGGGTTATGGTAACACTGGGGTTATGGTAACACTCGGGAGGGTTATGTTAACACTGGGGTTATGGTAACACTGGGGTTATGGTATCACTGGGGTTATGGTAACACTGGGGTTATGGTATCACTGGGGTTATCGTAACACTGGGGAGGGTTATGGTAACACTGTGGTTATGGTATCACTGGGGTTATGGTAACACTGGGGTTATGGTAATACTGGGGAGGGTTATGGTAACACTGGGGTTATGGTAACACTTGGGAGGTTTATGGTAACAATGGGGTGATGGTATCACTGGGGTTATGGTATCACTGGGGTTGTGGTAACACTGGGGAGGGTTATGGTACCACTGGGGTTATGGTAACACTGGGGATATGGTAATACTGGGGTTATGGTAACACTGTGGAGGGTTATGGTAACACTGGGGTTATCGTAACACTGGGGAGGGTTATGGTAACACTGGGGTTATCGTAACACTGGGGTTATGGTAACACTGGGGAGGGTTATGGTAACACTGGGGTTATGGTAACACTGGGGTTACGGTAACACTGGGGAGGGTTATGGTAACACTGGGGAGGGTTATGTTAACACTAGGGTTATGGTAACACTGCGGATATGGTATCACTGGGGAGGGTTATGGTATCACTGGGGTTATGGT